>NC_134209.1:39941250-40243500 GCF_965140235.1 Caretta caretta | reverse complement strand
TCTAAGGTGCCACAAATACTCCTTTTCTTTTTGCGAATACAGACTAACATGGCTGTTATTCTGAAACCTATCATGTGAGATAGGCATTTGTCCTCTTATTTTCCCCTAGCTTGTGAATTGCTCTGGGGATTAGAGGGGAGATAGGCATCCAGACGCCTGGAGGGAGGCAGCAGTGTGCATGCCCAGAGGCAGGAACATAGATGCCTAGGGAACTTTTACCCTTAAAACTTAGGTGGCAAGTGAGTTTAGGTGCCTACAGGGTTCGGCAAGAGTTTTGTGGATCACAGTGGTGCCTAAAACTGGGATTTAGGTGCCTAAACCCAAGATTTAGCTGCCTAAATGTGGAGATTAGGCACCTAAATATCTTTACGGATCAAGGCCGGGAAGATCAATGGGAACATGATCTCAATGGCAGAAGAAATGCAATTGCAATGGCTGGAGCAGAAGCTTGAGTGTCAACAACAGAAGTTGGTGGCTGTGGGGATTGAGGAATTCCATTGAGTGTTCCCTATAGTTTGAGTATAAACAACCCATTGTTTTCTTGTTATAACCTCTTTCTCAATTTGCTCCTGTACAACATTTGTGAAGCTGTACTCTTCCATGTGTGCTTTATATTTGTTCTGAATAAGATAAACACAGGCAATCATTAAGCTTGGTACTTGTAGGGATGTGTAAAACCAGATGCTGAGCCTTCTGTGGATTTTTATGGTATACTAACTGAATTTTACTAGTGCTAATGATGTAAACTTCTTCAGTCCTCCAGCAGATAGAACAATGATCAGATCAGTTGTTTGCAGTAGCATGATTCTCAACCATGTAAACAGGAAGAAACATAAGAACTGTACAAGCTCCTAAAGCATATGTGTATATATATTTTAAACATGCATATTAAAGTCACTTCACCAGCAAGAGTATGAAAAACAGCCTAATATATACCCCCTCATAAACATTCGGTTGATTTAGTAACACAGGCATAAGTGTGCATGATGGATAAACATGATTTTTTTCAACAATTGATCTGCAGAGGAAAAGACATAACAGCACCCACTATATAACAGATATATAGCCTCTTAGCTACGGTATATGCTTGGCACAGCACAATATTTATGTTTTATTTCTGCATGTATACAGTTTAGCTGTAGATCTAAGTTAAAGCACCAATATAGTGTGGGATTTTGTTTCTACTTATAAGTGATCTTACGTTAGCAATCCAATTTCTCCAGTATTGTAGCACTTGAATACTAGTTTCTTATAAACAGGAATATTGACATGGACAACAAAATCCTTACATTCAGGAAGAGCTCTTAAGTTATAATACCTCAAGAAGATAAATTAACCAGTTTTGTCACCATTGAAAAGGAACCACCTGAAGGGATGCCTAATACTTGCTGAACTCATTTGCCAAATTCAACAGAATATGATGTGTGTGTGAGAGAGAGAGAGAGAGAGAGTGAGTGTGAGTGAAGGCCAAAGATCACTGCTCTTTGTGACCACTCTTTAAAAAAAAAAAAGGGGGGGGGTAGCCCTTTTCCAAAGCAATAAACTGAAACAGAAAAGATTTTTGATTCAACCTTCATATATAGCCTCCTTTTGTATTAGATGCTTCTACTGTCATTGCAGCATTGCTGCATTGAGAAGTCAACCTCAAACAACAGTTATGCCAAAAAGGCTGATTATAGTTATTTATGAGACAAAGCTGATAACTGCTTGAGTAAAAAGCATTATAATTATATTTCCCTTTTATTGGGAAAGTTTCTCTTCAAATCATCTCTGTAAAAGCTTCAGATTTTGTTAAATTTTTTACTTTATTTTTTTTTTGTCTGTTGAGGAACTTAGGTAACTTTTTGCATTGACATTTTGATGGGAAGAGATGCAGTCAAATGTCAGGTTGAGTAATGAGCTGTACTGTATCGAGACTGGTATGCTTCCACCTAGTCTAAAAATATTTATACCTCTGGGAAAAGTGCCACATAATTTTTACTACTGGATATCACAGTCACTTTAAATCCCGGTGTCAAGTGAGGGATCTAAGATCCTTCTGCCAAAAACACATCCCCTCCTGTCCAATACCCTTTCCCTATTTCTGTATTTCTTTCCATTTGCCCATCTCTTATCCCCAAATCACCTAGTTTTTGCATGTTGCTTACTTCATACCTCCAAACATACTCCCCGCCCTGCTACTCATTCAGCCTATCCACAAAATCCCTTTCTCTCCTCCAGTTGCTCTTGTGTCCCAAATTCCCTAATTTTTCTCACAAGCCTCAGTTGCTCCTGGTTTACCTCCCCTCCCCTCCCCAATGTCTAATTTCTTTCCTGTCTTATATTCTCCTGGTTTCTCCCCTTCACCTTTCAATTGTTGCCTCATCCCTTGGCTCTTGGTTTCTTCTGCTCCTTGTTTCCACTAGTTGTTTCTCATTTCTGTTCCCAAATAACCATCTTTCCAGCCCCATTTGCTCCAGGTTTGTCTCTCCCCTTCCCAGATATCCCATTTGAATCTCTAAATTTCTTCTGGTTCGTTCTCCAACCTTTCCCTACCTACCCTCCCCTGTGCTCACAGTCTAAAAGGGGACTGGCACAAGGAATTTAGAAGTCAAGGTTGTTCAGATAAATGATTCTGATTTTGGTATAGCTCTCATATTTGACATCAAATTGTGTCATCTTTCTGGTATTTGTACAGCGGATTCTCTAGCTGTTTATATTTTGCTTGTATCTATGATGCTAATTGCTAAGGTCATTTAACTAGTCATTTTTGGGCTATCCCATTTGTAATGTTTGGATGATATGAAACTAGTACCAATGAGATAATTTTTAAGCAAGCAAAGAGCTAATGGCAGAGATAAGAGGAGACAGAATCAAAAGACTTTAATGTTGCTGCAGTAACAGCTGATTATAATAATTACTGCTATGCCCCACAGGTGGCAGTTCATGTGCAGGTGGACAAGCGGCAAAGTGAAAGAACAATTCATTTGGAACCTGATCCTGCTTCTACTGAAGTGAAGGGAAGGCTTCTGTTGATTTCAGTGGGAGGTGGATCTTTCTCTTAACTATGAAAACTATGAAAACTGAGAAGTAGCAAAGTTTCATCCTTCTTCCTTCACAAATTCAGGCTATGTAACTTGGAGCATATATATCATGGGAACATACATTACACACACACACACATATATATATGTATAAACTTTGCATATACACACACACATGCACACATACACCAAATTATATAGCCTGTATTTGTACATTAATGTATATATATAAAACACCAAATTATTTTCAGATTTCTCCCCAATAATACTGACATCATGTTGATATACAAATGATCAATGACGAGAGAATTTGGGAGTGTACCAAACACCAGCATGATGGTTTGTATGATATCAGTTATTATATGATAGCCTCAAACAAGGTCAAAACTGACACAGATACAGAGATGATACAGTTTAACCACATAGTTACCATTAGCACAGTTATTTCATGATAACTGAACAATAGCACAATGAAAAACAATGGTAATTATAAGATTGGTTTGAAACAGAATATTGGCAATCTGCAAAATGTTTATTGAGGAAACAGAGTTTTGCAGCCTGTGAAATCCAATCCAATGCAAAATTAATTCTCATAAATGCTATAAAATTCAAATGATTTTGCAGATGATATTAAATACAAATTTATTAGAGTCATTAAGCTTAGAAAAATAAATGTTTTACTCTGGCAGTAATGTAAGTGGACAGTCAACATAATAGACTAGAAACGGGCTCAGACAGAATGTAAAAATTCTAAGTAAACTGGGCAAACATTTTCACCCAGAAATGCTGGTTCTGCAAACTAATAGAATATTTTATACACCTTGAGTAATTTCATGAGAACTCATATCTCTGTTATCTTTTGATCCTCTTTGTGCATAGAGAGACATGATTTAGTGGTCTGAGCACAGGAATGAGATCCAAGACCTATGTAATAATCTTGGCTTTACATTGACTCTCTCTGTAGTCTCTCATCCCCTCTTCATTGATTGTATCTGTAATGCAACTTCAACTACCTTGCATTTAGCGGTGACACTCCGAGTACCTTTCTCGGACCTGAAGAAGAGTTCTGTGTATGCTCAAAAGTTTGTTTCTCTCACCAACAGAAGTTGGTCCAATAAAAGATATTACCTCACCCATATTCTCTCTCGAAGAATGTCAGTTTGTCAGCAGCTGCCGGACTGGTGAGCTAGCTGACTCCCACAGTTTGCCCATTATGGAGTCAAGCTATCCTGGGACCCAGCTGGCCTGGGACCCTGGAAGTCCTGGAGTCCCTGCCCACGGGCTGCCTGGACCCATGGACCTTGGAAGCTCAGGCTCCCCAGAAGCCTGCTGGCAGGTTTCTGTTAGAACACCAATGATGAATTGACAAAAGTGTCTCAAACCCTAACTGTTTTTGCAAGACAATTTGGGTTTGATGAACCAGCATTTTCTGACAAATCTGTTTTGGCAGAAAATTTCCAATTGGTCCTAATGATGGGTGCTGATATATGTGCCAATTTTCTCCCTTCGGTGAGATTAATTTTCTGTATCATTAATTGATCTCCACCTCAGTAGTATTTAATGATTCAGGAGTTTTAACTTAACATGCACTTTCTGACAGAGATTTCACTTCTGTATATAGTCTATCAGCAGAATACTGATTATCTTTGTTAAAGTGGCATGACTCATTTTTCAAGTAATTTCTCTGTGGTGTTCTTCTTTGCTCTTTCTTTGATGATAAAGTACACTCTCTGCCTGAGAAAGTGTGATATGACTGGGATCTTTGGACACAAATTTTCACAGTATCACTGATGCACTTGAGTGTACCAGGCCAATTTGGCACTGCTGAACGGAATGCAAGATAAGCACTCTATCTTCAGTCAGCTTCAGGCGAAAAAGAAGAATGAGCAAAACTTCAGATAAACTCGGCCTTAGATATATGAAGAATTACTTTTCAGCATGTCATACAGAGGAAATGATATTCTATAGAAACAAAAAATCCTAATCTCATAGGATTGTTTGAATCAGCCTGTTAAATAGTATTAATTGTCACTTGTTGTTTATTTTTAAAAAATTAACTAGAAAAATATTGAAAACTTCCCTGCTCTGATTATCTTACCTATCTCTGAGTCAAATCCCATCCAATTATGAAAGGCAGTTAGAAATCAACAAAAGAAATTGAGATGGTCAAATGATATTTGCAAATTGTTTATTTTAAATGTTTTACTTTTGCATATGGATTATTCGTAAAACATGCTTTTCATTATTTCCTCTGCTTTAGCAAGGAAGACAGAGTAACTCCAGAGAGTGATGGTATACAGCTCTGTAAGGACTTGTGTACACTACAGATTTTCTCAGTTTCTCCCACTCTTATTCTTACATTAGCTCGACAAACAATGAGACAAGTATATAACAAAGGAGCTCACATGCATATGTTTAAATTCAGGGATTGTGTACTCCTTTTATCTCCCCTGTTCAAATTCAGTTAAATGGAGTGGCCATATGAAATAATACAGCAGGTGGGACCAGTGAACTGGAATGTTAGGCAATTGGATAAGCAGAATTGGATGCAAGTGTGCCATCTAAACTTCTTGAAACCTAGGAAGGCCCAGGAGGGATTTTTTCATAGATTCTTATCTGCCTGAGCCAGATTTAGGACCTCAGGTTCCCTCCACAGAGGCAGCAGAACCCAGACATGTAGGGGAGAATCTTAAGCCAGCACAAAAAGTTCAAGTGCAGAAACTTCATAGTATTTTTACCTCTAGTGGGGCTAACCCACTTACCCTACCACCATATCCAAACCATGCTACAGCAGCAGATCAGCTTGGCCCCTTTCCAGGAAGATGTGCAAAGTTGTGAAATGTGAACTCCAAGCCACACTGGAACTGGGCATTATCAAAAGTCCCACAGCGCCTGGAGAAGTCCTTTCATGTTGGTACCCAAACTAGATGGCACTGGTTGGTCTGTACTGATTTCAGAAATGTTAACACAATTTTGAAATTTGATGTGTACCCATGCCCAGAATGGATGAGCTGCTATATCATTTAGGTAAGCCAAAATACATCATCAAAATACAATCTTACAAAAAGGTACTGGCAGATCCATCTTATGCCTGAATCCCACAAGGAGAATGCTTTCTCCACTCCGTAGGGGCTCTGTCAGTTCCAAGCTATGCCTTTATTTTTTTCCTGGACCTCCCCTCCCTTCTCCCCCCCCCCGACCCAATCTTTCAGTGGTTGATGGACTGCATACTCCCACCACCTGTCCAAATTGCCACAACTTACTTGGATGACATGGTCATTTGATAGCTGCGACTGGGAGACCCACCTAAAGCTAGTGGTGGTGGTCTTCCAGACCAGTGGCTCTCAGCCTTTCCAGACTACTGTACCCCTTTCAGGATTCTGATTTGTCTTGCATACTCTCAAGTTTCATTCAATTAAAAACTACTTGCTTACAAAATCAAACATAATAATACAAGTGTCCCAGCACACTATTACTGAAACATTGCTCACTTTCTCATTTTACCATATAATTATAAAATAAATCAATTGGAATATAAATATTGTACTTACATTTCAGTGTATAGTAAATAGAGCAGCATAAACAAATCCTTGTCTGCATGAAATTTTAGTTTATACTGACTTCGCTAGTGCTTTTTATGTAGCCTGTTGTAAAACTAGGCAGATATCTAAATGAGTTGATGTACCCCCTGGAAGACCTCTGTGTACCCCCAGGACTATGTGTACCCCTGAGAGCCACTATTGCAGACCATAGAATATGTTGGGTTGATGGCAAACTCAGGCAACAGCAAAATAGGGAAGGATGAAGCCACATACCTGGAGTACACCCTGAGGAACGGCCAGATCCATCTTTTGGTCGATATGTGCAGGCTTTGAAACCACAGTAGCTCAGAACTAATAAAATATATATATTTCCCCTCCAGAACATACAGTACACAGAATGTTTGTTTCTGTCTCTTACCTCTCAGAATCACAACAATAGCCTAGGCTGAAGTGGTTTCATTCAGTAAATTACTAAACTGACAGGGAATGAACTAGCCCACCATTTCAATTATTGTACAAACTAAAGAATGTCTCCTACTCCCATTACATAACTTCCATTCATTTCAACAGAAGCAGGATCCGACCTATTTACATCAAGATAACTAAGCAGAAGATATATTAGAAGCAGAGCTGTTCGGGAATCCTTTGACAAGGGTTTTCTGTCAGAAAATATGAATTCATTGAAACTGAAGCTTTTCATGGAAATGTGTATATTTTGACAAAATTTTCATTGGGGAGGTTTCTCAGGTCCAGGCTGGAATTGACAGGCAGACAGAGAAAGAAACACAGAGAGAGAGAGAGAGAGAGACACACACACATACAAACAAACACCAATCCAGCCCCATCGCAGCCCACTGCTGAAGGCACTCCCCTGGGATGGAGGACAACAACCTTCAAGTCCCTGCTAGAGCAAGGAATTGAGCCTGGGTTTCCCACATCCAAAGTGAATGCCCTGACAACATGGACATAGCTTCTCTGTTTTTTCATTAAAAATGTGAAAGAACTCTGTTTCTTCCAATGTGGAATGAAACCTCACTGTTTTTTGCAAAACAGAAATCTTATTTTCTGCCAGCCGTACTTAGAAGCCACCTATACATTCTAAAGTCAGTCATTAAAGAAACAGACCTACATGCATAACAGCAAACCACTCATACTTTTTCAGAGTAGCAGCCGTGTTAGTCTGTATTCGCAAAAAGAAAAGGAGGACTTGTGGCACCTTAGAGACTAACCAATTTATTTGAGCATAAGCTTTCGTGAGCTACAGCTCACTTCATCGATGCATTCAGTAAGAAAATACAGTGAGGAGATTTATATACACACAGAACATGAAAAAATGGGTGTTATCATACACACTGTAAGGAGAGTGATCACTTAAGATGAGCTAATACCAGCAGGAGAGCGGGGAGTGGGGGGGAGAAAACCTTTTGTAGTTATAATCAAGGTGGGCCATTTGACTGTCTGACACCATCTGAATAGCAACACAGCTCCCTCTTCAGTAATGTAGGCACAGAAAGTCTCAGCCCTGAAAGTGGCTCTTCTGGGAGTGGCCACAATTACTGGCTCCTAGGAGTAAGTAATTAGAGTGTGTGCAAGGTTTGTTTGGCTGGCCTTTGCGGTTTTCTACAAGCTGGAAACTCTGTCCTGTTTCTTTGTTAAAGTTCAGCAAGAGTTTTGGGGCAAATCTTTCAGGAAGGGTACTTCCTTTAAGGTCACCAGAGAGGATACCGAACTTGGTAATTGAATTAACTGATAATAAATTGAGTGGGTGATTATGGGCTCTAAGTCTAGCTTGTCATAACAGGTGGTACTCTGCTACTCATCCAGTTCTAGAAAACAACCCTCATAAACCACGCTGCAAATATGTCCTGTTAATTATCTATATTTAGTCCATCGAATGTTTAGTAAACAAGCATATTGCATGAAAAAGAATCTTTGTGTCTTTTGCTCAAAAGTTAATCTGTTTCTTTTGCTTATTCCCCATGTGAAGTAAATTAATCCAGCAAACCGTGACATTTGGTTACCATGGAAACTATTGATACTACAAATACATTGAAGAGAGTAGGACTAATTTTCTGCTGTCACCCCAGTGCAACCCATTTAAATGAATCTGGTTTGCCATCAAGAATGTAGCCTCAGGATAGTTAGAGACTAAGCTGCAGAAGCAGATGAAATCTGAAGAAACAAAACTGTCTTCACCCAAATATCTTGAGCAATACAAACAAGAAAAGGAGTACTTGTGGCACCTTAGAGACTAACCAATTATAAATAAATTGGTTAGTCTCTAAGGTGCCACAAGTACTCCTTTTCTTTTTGCGAATACAGACTAACACGGCTGTTACTCTGAAACAATGAAAACAAGGGAGAACTGCAAAAAAATTTGGATATTGAAATAAAATATTTGTCTAAGTAGAATGTCTTTCAAAGTTTTCCAAGTGTATCAGCAACTGATCAATGTTTTTATGCTAGGAAAGATAATGAAAGTACAATAAAGGTGCATCCCAACTGCATCTAAAATAGATTTTTAATTAAATTTCAGCCCTGTTGTATGAAACAAGCTGTAAATTTTGACCAGTTTGGGGAAACAAATAAACAAACAAACAAGCTCTCCCTCCCTCACCAAAAAATGCAGAGGTTTCCGTGTGCAATAACCAAAAATTCTTCCTAAATATAAGAAAGTGCATGTTCTCCATAGTTCCAGTTCACAGTACTGGTAATTAAAATACCTGGGACCAGATTCACTTCTTAGACATGGTGATAAAAATCTGGAGTAACCCCTTTCCCTTAAGGGACTACCATTATTAATTTCAGTCGATTGACACCAAAGTAACTAGGAGCAGACTCTGTTGCATTGTTCATGAAATTACAAAAAAGAGACTCAGACTCCTTTGGCAAAGGCCGAATGAAAGTGTTGTATGATCCTGTACCTCCTCCACTGATCCATACACAGAGCATGAGACTCATGCAAAGCCAAGGAACGAGTAGGCAAGAAGAATACTCCTTTCAGAGATGCCTCCAGATTAGGGTAGAAGCACTTTGGCATAGCAGGAGGGTAACCCTGCTAAATTCTGTTGACAGATTTTTATTTAAACAAAATAGTTTATGAACAACTCACTTCAGTCACAAAAATGATTGTCAACCTGACACCTCTCACCTGCACTAAATTTACATACATGATGCTGGGCTGGGTATGGGGGCAATAGTTCACTATCTGGTGAGAATTCCTTTAAAGAATTACTTCTTAAATGAAATCACTGAGGGTTTTTGGAGAGTTTTCTTCATTGGTATATGCACCGCTTATCTCAACAACAGATAGCAATCAGAAGGATTTGAAATGTAGCTTTCTCCCTGCTGTGCTGGTATCTAGTAGGCAGTCGATACTCAAGTGATGTTTGTTTCAGAATGTCACATTCAAACCAGATAAGGGAAAACAGATCTTTTCAGTGTTTGGGATGTGTGGAAGCAGAATCTGCAATACAGATCTCACACACACACACACACACACACACACACACGTTGAAATAGCATCACAAACTTGCTGTGTCCTATTTCTTATCTTCTTGCAGATGTCATTCCTAAAAATCAATTTTTCTTTCTTTGTTTTGCCTGATTACGAGATACCATGACACATTCTTCTTACTATATTTTATTCTTTTTCCAGCTAGAAATTTTTTTAGATAGTAAGTTTTTAGTCAGAAGATAATGTAATTAACCCCTTAACTGCTGTGTTCCATTGCAGTAGAACATAATTACATTACAATGTTACTGTTTCATAGGTAGATTGGCATTCACCTAAGCTTGTATTGAGTGCATGGTGCGGAGACAAGATTTATCCCTGTACATACTATGTTGGGTAGCACTTACCTGGTTATAGACTGGCTCTAAGGATTAATTCTAACATCTACTAGTTCTTGATTATACCTCTGATGCCCACGCTAGACTCTGGAAGGAAATGAGAGTGTCACTATCAATTATAATTCTGAAATCATCTTTGGAAGTTTTACAAAGAGCAGTGGCTATTTAAGTTACTGAAATGTATTGTTTTATTCAGTTGCAGTAATGTCAATTGGAAATGACACAATATCAAGAGTGCAGTAATGATCAAAGTGTTGCACATCAAATGTGGACAAAAACTTTGCCCAACAAAAGTGCTAAGAGACACTTCTGTGGCAGTTCAATGATGAGACAGAACACAGCTTTATGCAAGAAAGCAGGCTGGTCAGCTGAGATGGGCGTTCTGCCCCCCCGCCTTCCACCTTCTCCTTTTATTATATTTCTCCCCCCTAAGCATTACACACTGCTACCGCAAAAAGATACACAAAGGAATGTATGACGTTGATTAATATACTTAGTTGCATCTTTTAGCTACTACAATCCTGGTTCTCAGGCCTTGAGCCCAGGCTAAGAAAGCCTCCCGCAGTTACTGTCCCAACAATCAAGTTTTCATGGTTCATATCTAGCCCTTGTCCTTGGATAGAGCAATGTGTGCATTGCTTCTACAGAACAGTCAAGGTGTGCCCTGCCTGCTTCCAGGTGGAATAGCTAAACATGAACCCTTCATCCCCCCGTTTTTTATTTAATGATAATTGGCCATCTCATTGTAGCCGTCAATTTGTTTTGTCATGCTATTTAACTCCCAGACAGACAAGGACATAACTTGGGGAGCTTTCCAGGACAAAATTTCACAAAATCTTAACAAGGAAGGAATACATTGTACACAGCAGCAGCAAAAAATAAGCCCAATGATTACAAACACAAAATAACCAAAAAGCTGTCGCAGCCATTCTAGAGAGGGCAGCCAACCTGTAAGCCAATTCCAAAAACCCTCAAACCCCAGATCTTGGCGTATGTGTGTTGTAAGATTGGCCAATACAGCCAGTCTAGTTTCTATGGAGCGACTATTATCAGTTAAATTAAAGCAACACATGTGCTGAAATGTGGAGTAGCCTAGATGGTGTTTTAGGAGCAGAAAATCAATGGCTGCTCTGTTATCCAAGATTGCATCCCTTAATTCGTGTTGTTCTGTGTTAAGTAAGGCAATAGCCTGGGATGTTGTATTAATTGCCTTTGCTGCAAAGCATGCCAGGTTATTTAAAGTTCTGGCTGAATACATGGCAAGCGCGGGGACCCCAACAATAGAGACCGCTAAAGCAGTATACTCAGCACGACTAAAAAGCTCAACATCTGCAATACAATCATCTGAAAGGGGTACACTTCTTTTACTACGATTTTGTCCAGCAAAAGGCAATATAAGGGTCATTCTACTAAGACAGCAAAGGGTGCCATCACTTAAATTTGCAGGAATATAATTAAAGGTGCGTGAACCGCAAGTAAAAAACCATCCTGATGGTAGGATGATATGGCCATAATTATATGAAACATTAACAGCATGGGAACAATTTAAAAGGGGTTGAGAAATTTTTCGACAGCCCAAGGGCACCTTTGTACTAGTGCAGTTAACTATACGCGCACAAGTAACATTGTGAGCCCCGGCCGGGTACGGTGTGTGGAGGGATATAGCCGTGCGAGGCAAAGTATAGTTGGCTGGGCCCCAATTAGCCATGCTAGAGTACTGGGAGGAAAGATTCGCATAAGCAGAGAACAGTGTCTTATTCTCCATCTCCTCAGGGTGATGACATACTGGAATAAGGCATGTACCTAACAAATCTCCGGCTGCTACAGAATTAGATAGACAAAAGTGGGTAACATTTGCTATTGAAGCCAATCTTTCCCATATGTTATATGTCATTCGGGCTCGTAGCGGGGGAAGCGCTTCCGAACCAACCCCTACAGGAAATAGCAGGCACAAAAGGCACACAATCATCACAGAATTAGCAGTGATTTGGGCGAGAATCGCCACAAACAAAGTCTCAGGAGTCTCTGGCTGTTGATCTGCTGCCAGCCTTCGTTGGGCCGCGGCGACCAATGCTTTTACTGCTCCCCATGTCACGGGCCGGTTTGGGACACTACGCCTCCTCCGTTTCCGTCCCGTCGTTGTCGACTCGGGGGGCAACGCGGTCTCCTCCAAGGTCAGCTGAAACTCTGGTATGGGATTCGACAGCCCCTGGTGCCATGCCATGTTGTTTAAGTGCCGGTCGCACACACCGAGCTGGAACCCACAACGGTCCTGCAGGGAGAGACACAGCAGCATATCCCCGACCCCAAGTGATTAGAGGTACTGGGCCCAGCCACTGTGGATCGGGCAGCTGACGGTAAAAGACACGCGGTCTTTCCAGTACCTCAGATTTGTGAAAATGCCGATCCGCAGGGGTCTGCTGATCTGCATTCAATGTTAAATTATTTAAAGTAAACAAGAGGATATGCATTTGTTGTTGAATGTCTCCTAAGGTTCGGAGACGCAGCTCCCCTTGTTTTAATTGTTTATCCAGCAAGGTTTTGAGTGTGCGATTGGCACGTTCAACAATGGCTTGGCCCGTGGAATTATAAGGGATGCCGTGTTTAAGACGGACGTCCCAGCGGGCACAAAAGGTGGAGAGGGCTGCAGAGCAGTAGGCTGGGGCATTATCTGTTTTAATTTGGCAGGGGCGACCCATAACAGAAAAGCAGGCCAGCAAATGGTGAATAACTTTGTTAGTGGCTTCCCCACGTTGTGGGGTTGCCCAAAGGAAGCCCGAATAAGTATCAACGGAAACATGTAAAAACGAATAGGGGCGGAATTGTGGCACATGAGTAACATCCATTTGCCACAGCTGATTTGCCGCGGTACCTCGGGGGTTAACGGCATAAGAAAAAGTAGGAGCAGCAGCAGCACAGTGGGGGCAGGAACGAACAATAGAACGTGCATGATCACCAGGAATGTGAAACTGCCGGGCCAAAACAGAGGCAGACTGATGAAAAAAGGCATGGCTTTCAATGGGGTCAGAAAAAAGGGAATTTACCTGACCACGCAACGCGCGATCGGCGCGTGCATTGCCCTCAGTGAGTGGCCCAGGCAGAGGGGTATGACTGCGAATATGAGCAACAAAGTAAGGGAAATGACGAGTGGCAAGAAGATGCTGCAAAGACAAAAACAGGTGAAGGAGGTCTGCATCCACCTGAGGGGTAATGAGGGCAAGGGGTAAATGATCAATTACCTGATAAACATAATGGGTATCCACAATTAAATTAAAGGGACAATCAGCAAAAAGTTCAAAGGCCAAAATAACAGCAGCCAATTCTGAACGCTGTGCAGAACGCTGAGGCAGGGTAAAACGAGAATGCCAACGAGGGGGGTCACCCAACTGATCATAGAATCATAGAATATAAGGGTTGGAAGGGACCCCAGAAGGTCATCTAGTCCAACCCCCTGCTCGAAGCAGGACCAATTCCCAGTTAAATCATCCCAGCCAGGGCTTTGTCAAGCCTGACCTTAAAAACCTCTAAGGAAGGAGATTCTACCACCTCCCTAGGTAACGCATTCCAGTGTTTCACCACCCTCTTAGTGAAAAAGTTTTTCCTAATATCCAATCTAAACCTCCCCCACTGCAGCTTGAGACCATTACTCCTCGTTCTGTCATCTGCTACCACTGAGAACAGTCTAGAGCCATCCTCTTTGGAACCCCCTTTCAGGTAGTTGAAAGCAGCTATCAAATCCCCCCTCATTCTTCTCTTCTGCAGGCTAAACAATCCCAGCTCCCTCAGCCTCTCCTCATAACTCATGTGTTCCAGACCCCTAATCATTTTTGTTGCCCTTCGCTGGACTCTCTCCAATTTATCCACATCCTTCTTGAAGTGTGGGGCCCAAAACTGGACACAGTACTCCAGATGAGGCCTCACCAATGTCGAATAGAGGGGAACGATCACGTCCCTCGATCTGCTCGCTATGCCCCTACTTATACATCCCAAAATGCCATTGGCCTTCTTGGCAACAAGGGCACACTGCTGACTCATATCCAGCTTCTCGTCCACTGTCACCCCTAGGTCCTTTTCCGCAGAACTGCTGCCTAGCCATTCGGTCCCTAGTCTGTAGCTGTGCATTGGGTTCTTCCGTCCTAAGTGCAGACCCTGCACTTATCCTTATTGAACCTCATCAGATTTCTTTTGGCCCAATCCTCCAATTTGTCTAGGTCCTTCTGTATCCTATCCCTCCCCTCCAGCGTATCTACCACTCCTCCCAGTTTAGTATCATCCGCAAATTTGCTGAGGGTGCAATCCACACCATCCTCCAGATCATTTATGAAGATATTGAACAAAACCGGCCCCAGGACCGACCCTTGAGGCACTCCACTTGATACCGGCTGCCAACTAGACATGGAGCCATTGATAACTACCCATTGAGCCCGACAATCTAACCAGCTTTCTACCCACCTTGTAGTGCATTCATCCAGCCCATACTTCCTTAACTTGCTGACAAGAATACTGTGGGAGACCGTGTCAAAAGCTTTGCTAAAGTCAAGAAACAATACATCCACTGCTTTCCCTTCATCCACAGAACCAGTAATCTCATCATAGAAGGCGATTAGATTAGTCAGGCATGACCTTCCCTTGGTGAATCCATGCTGGCTGTTCCTGATCACTTTCCTCTCATGTAAGTGCTTCAGGATTGATTCTTTGAGGACCTGCTCCATGATTTTTCCAGGGACTGAAGTGAGGCTGACTGGCCTGTAGTTCCCAGGATCCTCCTTCTTCCCTTTTTTAAAGATTGGCACTACATTAGCCTTTTTCCAGTCATCCGGGACTTCCCCGGTTCGCCACGAGTTTTCAAAGATAATGGCCAATGGCTCTGCAATCACAGCCGCCAGTTCCTTCAGCACTCTCGGATGCAACTCGTCCGGCCCCATGGACTTGTGCACGTCCAGCTTTTCTAAATAGTCCCTAACCACCTCTATCTCCACAGAGGGCTGTCCATCTCTTCCCCATTTTGTGATGCCCAGCGTAGCAGTCTGGGAGCTGACCTTGTTAGTGAAAACAGAGGCAAAAAAAGCATTGAGTACATTAGCTTTTTCCACATCCTCTGTCACTAGGTTGCCTCCCTCATTCAGTAAGGGGCCCACACATTCCTTGGCTTTCTTCTTGTTGCCAACATACCTGAAGAAACCCTTCTTGTTACTCTTGACATCTCTGGCTAGCTGCAGCTCCAGGTGCGATTTGGCCCTCCTGATAACATTCCTACATGCCCGAGCAATATTTTTATACTCTTCCCTGGTCATATGTCCAACCTTCCACTTCTTGTAAGCTTCTTTTTTATGTTTAAGATCCGCTAAGATTTCACCATTAAGCCAAGCTGGTCGCCTGCCATATTTACTATTCTTTCGACTCATTGGGATGGTTTGTCCCTGTAACCTCAACAGGGATTCCTTGAAATACAGCCAGCTCTCCTGGACTCCTTTCCCCTTCAAGTTAGTCCCCCAGGGGATCCTGGCCATCCGTTCCCTGAGGGAGTCGAAGTCTGCTTTCCTGAAGTCCAGGGTCCGTATCGTGCTGCTTACCTTTCTTCCCTGTGTCAGGATCCTGAACTCAACCAACTCATGGTCACTGCCTCCCAGATTCCCATCCACTTTTGCTTCCCCCACTAATTCTACCCGGTTTGTGAGCAGCCGGTCAAGAAAAGCGCCCCCCCTAGTTGGCTCCTCTAGCACTTGCGCCAGGAAATTGTCCCCTACGCTTTCCAAAAACTTCCTGGATTGTCTATGCACCGCTGTATTGCTCTCCCAGCAGATATCAGGAAAATTAAAGTCACCCATGAGAATCAGGGCATGCGATCCAGTAGCTTCCGTGAGCTGCCGGAAGAAAGCCTCATCTACCTCATCCCCCTGGTCCGGTGGTCTATAGCAGACTCCCACCACTACATCACTCTTGTTGCACACACTTCTAAACTTAATCCAGAGACACTCAGGTTTTTCTGCAGTTTCGTACCGGAGCTCTGAGCAGTCATACTGCTCCCTTACATACAGTGCTACTCCCCCACCTTTTCTGCCCTGCCTGTCCTTCCTGAACAGTTTATAACCATCCATGACAGTACTCCAGTCATGTGAGTTATCCCACCAGAGATAAGTGACTACACCTCGGTGGGGAAAGCCATCAGTAAAAAGAGTGACAGCGGAAACAATGGGTTGAGAGCGGCTAAGATGATGAACAACTAGGGGCACCTTTTGGGTAATGACCAACCGAGGATCTTTTGGAGGATTGTAAGAAATCTCTCCCACATAATCACAAAGAGCAACCTGCCAGGCCAAGGAGGTGTGGCACAAAGAGTCAAATTCAGTACGGGACAAGGGGAGCACAATGGCAACTAAATCAGTGCCAGTGAGTTGCACTGCACGGTGGCGGGCTTTACGAACAAGATCAGATAGGGCATCTAAATACGGATAAATATTTCGAGGAGGGGTGGATGAAAGGTATAGCCATTCTATAATAGAGACGGCTGTGTCTGTACGGGGTACAAACAGAGCCGCAGTTGGCGTATGAGGGGTGGCAAGAAGAACCAATCGTAAGGGACGGACCTCTGGGAGTCTGTCCACAAACTGCTGACTCAATGCTGCATTGATTTGTCGAATGCAGGCAGTATGCTTTTCAGTGATGGCAATAACTGCACCCGGTGCCCGGGCTCCACGGAGGAGCTCAAACAATGGCTGCAGCATTGAAGTGGGGAGACGAAAGTAGGGCCGAATCCAATTTAAATGACCCAAGATCTGTTGCAATTTAACAAGGGTTAGGGGTTGAGGTAGAATTAATTCCGGACGAACCGGAGCAGCATAGGTTTGTAAAACCTTATATCCGAGGTAGTGGTAGGGATAAGAGCGTTGGATTTTTTCTGGTGCCACTAACAGGCCATTTTGGCCGAGAATCTGAGATAAAGATTCAAGCTGTTGTGCCATGACCCGGGGACCACTTAGCAAAATGTCATCCATGTAATGGTAGACCTTTAGCGAAGGGTACCAGGCACGGAAAGGGGCAAGGGCCCGATCCACAAAAAGCTGACACAAGGTTGGACTATTTTGCATTTCCTGGGGCAAGACCTTCCACTGATACCTTTGAGAGGGTTGCTGATTATTATATTGTGGCACCGTAAATGCAAATTTTTCACGATCTTGAGGGCAAAGGGGGATGGTAAAAAAACAATCTTTTAAATCTAACACACAAAGTTGATCGGTTTGAGGAATTAAATTTGGATTTGGCAAGCCAAATTGCAAGGGGCCCATAGGTTGGATGCGTTTATTTATTTCCCTTAAATCATGTAACAGCCGCCATGCACCCGATTTTTTCTTAATAACGAACACCGGGGTGTTCCAGGGACTAGTGGAGCTCTCCAGTCGCTGTGCTTGCAAATGCTGCTGCACAAGCAACTGAAGTGCTTTTAGCTTTTCTAGAGGGAGGAGCCACTGGTCAATCCATACGGGCTCTAAGGATTGCCACACCAAGGGTAAGGCGGAGGGCACGGTGGGTGAGGGAGGGTTTTGGGCCATCAGATGTTAATATCGATGGTGGTGTCTAACTTTGTAAGTAAGTCACGGCCCCAAATATTGAGGTGAACAGGGAGCACAAAAGGGCGGATTGTAGCAAGGGTACGGCCTCCCGGTTTAGAGACCGTGACCCAAGACAAACTTTGGCGCCCGGGTTTACTACCCCCGATCCCCCACAACTCTTTAGAAGGAACCGTAGGCCAACTAACCGGCCACTCCGGATCACGAATCACCGTAACGTCAGCTCCAGTGTCCACCAGCCCTGTAAAAGGAACATCATTTAAGAGAAGTGTTAACTGAGGTTTCGAGGGGCGGACTGACATTGTCAGAGCAACAAGTGGAGAAGACGCGCTGTAAGACGGCGAGTGAGACAACGTCGATCCAAAGCCGCCTCCGCCCCGAGTTCGATCCTCGGCAGCTGGCACCTGATAGGGGACTAAAATCAATTGTGCAATTGACCGTCCACGCGGGAGCGACTGTGGAAGATGAGTCCACACCTGAACCTTAATAATGCCAGTGTAATCAGCATCAATGACCCCTGGAATGACAAAAAAGCCCTGTTTCCCAGCATGTGAGCGAGGGAGAACAAGACTTACAAAGCCGGCAGGGAGAGGTCCCGTCACCTGTGTAGGTATGGCACAGACCTCCCCTGGCAGCCGAAAGTCAGTGTCCTCCTGCATGATCAAATCAAGCCCTGCACTTCCAGCAGTCGCCGCCCTCATAGAGTCTATGGATTTTAAGGCAGAGGAGCGGTTGTCTGAGTGGGAAACACCCCCGTTTGGCCCTGGGTTCGGGGGGGACCCGTCGCGCGGTTTCCCGACCCGCTACGACACTGATTAGCCCAGTGATAACCTTTCCCACACTTGGGGCACTTCTTTGAGGGTCGGGCTGGTGCCTTAGATGAGCGGCACTCCCGCTGAAAATGACCCTCCTTACCACAGCGGTAACAACGCTTCCCCTCCTTCCCAGTTTTTCTGAGGGCTGCAGCCAGAACTCCAGCCTTGTGGGCTTGTGTGCCAATATTCTGGCACGCCCGCAGCATGTCTGAGAGCTCTAAAATACCAGAGGCTTGTGCTGCCTGGAGAGCACGGCAGCAATCCTCGTTTGCATTTTCAACTGCCAATTTTAACAGGAGCTCGTGAGCTGCCTCAGTGTTATCCACCTGCCGGAGGATAGCCTCATGCAATCTGTTGGTAAAATCCAAAAAGGACTCTGAGGCACCCTGACGGATACTAACAAAGCTTTTGGTAGGCTTGCCTGAATCTGGGACCTTCTTGAAAGCATGCTGGGCACAGGTGGAAATAATGGGGAAGACGGCCTGAGGGAGTTGAGACTGCATCTGAATAGTAGCAAACGGGCCCTCCCCTGCCAATTGCTCATAAATGATACCGTGCGCTGCATGTACCTGAGCTTGGCGTTCTGCCATCTGCCGATACTCACTAAGCCAAATAACATACTGACTAGGTGATAACATCATGCGCAGCAGCGTTTTCCAATCCTCAGGGACTAGGGAGTACCCAGTACCTATCCCTTCAACGAGACCACGCACAAAGGTGCTAGTCAGGCCAAACTCACGAATTGCTTTCCTCACCTCTCTAACCACCGAGTATGACAAAGTGGTCCAGGTGCCCACGGGGTTACCCTGGTCATCATTCTGCCAGGTCACCGGGCAAACTGAGACCAGATCAGCCAGCTCCTCCGCTGTAAGATCTGATCAAGCTTTCGCTGCGTGAACCATTTGTTGCAGCAGCGAAAGCTTCTGAGCAGATGCAGATGACCCTCCGGGGGGCCCCGGAACATGGGGCCCCACGGAGGGAGGGTGATCACGCACTGGCTCCGGTGGGGAAGGCAAGGGAGGCGGTGGTAATGAAGACACTGGGGGCAAAGCAGGGAGAGGGGGGGCTGTGGGTACGGGAGAGGGTCTGTCCGAAGCGACACGCTGGGTTGCATCAGTAGAAGGGGGGATAGCTGCAACGGGGATGGCTACAGGAGCCGACGGGCGTGGCGAGAGCACCAGCCTCGTGAAAGAGGGCCTATCCGAGGTGACACGCAGTATTGCGTCGCGACAGAGGTGCCAGGCATGTAAAGCCTGCACGGGCGCCCGAGGCTCTTCGTGCAATGTCTGGCCCAATCGCTCCCAGTCCGCTAGCTTAAGGCTTCCGGCTTCAGGATACCACGGGCACTGGGCACGCACCTCCTGTAGCAGGAGAGTAAGTGCTCGAGCGGGGCAGTCATGCTGAGCCTTACGCAGCAAATACTGCAGCTCATTGCGGTGTTGCACTTGCAAAGCAGAGAGGGAGCTTCCCATACTTACCACAATGAAAAATACTCACCGGGATCCACGAAGCGGATGAGTGACGCGTCTGAAACCCTTGCCGGGCGAGGTGAGTGCTGAGGGCCCCACGTTTGGGAGCCAGTTGTGGCAGTTCAATGATGAGACAGAACACAGCTTTATGCAAGAAAGCAGGCTGGTCAGCTGAGATGGGCGTTCTGCCCCCCCGCCTTCCATCTTCTCCTTTTATTATATTTCTCCCCCCTAAGCATTACACACTGCTACTGCAAAAAGATACACAAAGGAATGTATGATGTTGATTAATATACTTAGTTGCATCTTTTAGCTACTACAATCCTGGTTCTCAGGCCTTGAGCCCAGGCTAAGAAAGCCTCCCGCAGTTACTGTCCCAACAATCAAGTTTTCATGGTTCATATCTAGCCCTTGTCCTTGGATAGAGCAATGTGTGCATTGCTTCTACAGAACAGTCAAGGTGTGCCCTGCCTGCTTCCAGGTGGAATAGCTAAACATGAACCCTTCAACACTTCTAAGTCAAAGCACTGCCATCAATGAGGATAAAACAAAGAGTACATTACTACACATGAAATGTTGAGAACACAACACACCGTCCACAGTTCTGTTATCATTAACTCCAATTTACCCAATAATAGGGATACGGATTTTATATTCCTTTACTTTCTCTCTTCTCGTCAGGATACCACGGATATCTGTTCAACTCTAAATCTCACTCACTTGCTGTCATGCAATGAAAATACCATGCTCGTATAATGGGCTTTACTAATTTGATAGCAGGTTTTGAATCTGGCACATTCAGCTCTAAAAGCTTTTAGCACTTGAGCTAATGGGGTGTCTCTGTTTAGTACAGCAGCAAGAGCAGACTCCTGAACCTCTTATGTGGACCAGCAAAGACAAAGACACATTCTCCTAGTATGGGTGACATATGTCACTTGCCTGGTGAAGCTTGTCTGAAGTGTCTGAGGTTTGTCTGCTATGATGTTACATTTTCATGTGGGAGACTTGGGAGTTAACTCTTGGACACAACACAGGGTTCTGTGGTTTGGCTTTGAGCTGGTAATGACATCAGCATAGTCATTAAGCTCTAACGGCAACTACCTTGAGCAACGTTAATGACAGGTTCTTTGAACTCAAGTATCTCTCTTATTTTCCTGGAGATGAGCCGCAACAATGGTGAACATACATCAGGTACATTGTAGGTGGCAAATAGTAGCTTTTGCATAAATACTAAGAGTGACATTTGGACTGATAATTCAATCTTATCCCATATCTAGTATTTATACAGCACCTACTATCACAGACAATGTTCCAAAAGTGCAATTTCAATATAAAATTTCAGTTTAAAATATCATATTTTAAGACATTTCCCCACTAATCAGTAAATATCTCCTTCCTTTTGTCATCATTTTCATTATGCTTGATACAGTAGTAGTAACAACTCTATATACCTTTACCACTCATGTATTTTTGACAGGCTTCCATGCATTTCTGATGCATTTATCCCACACCCTTCCACCCTTTCCTGGCATTTTTTGGTATTGCTGGCCATTTTGAAAAGATTTGTTTAATTATTTACTTTATCCTTACTGGAATCATTAAAAATAAATGAGTAAATATAGATTCCATGGCTCTTCTTCATTTTAAGAGGGATTTATGCTGTTAGTACAATTCTAAATAGAGACTATAAAACAATTGTACAAAATCTTAATGAAAGAGGAATAAAGAAGTGTAACATTTATCTATTCATGCATTTTCCTCATTTTTGGAAGAAAAGATGCTTTTATGCAGCAAGTACATTTCTAAATAAAAACCATTAAATAATTGAACAAAGTCTTCATGACAGAAATAAAGGGAAAGTGTTAATACACACAATATATATATATATATTTCTTCATTGGTATATGCACTGCTTATCTCAACAACAGATAGCAATCCGAAGGATTTTAAATGTAGCTTTCCCCCTGCTGGTGCTGGTATCTAGTAGTCAGTCGATACTCAAGTGATACTTGTTTCAGAATGTCACATTCAAACCAGATAAGGGAAAACATATATATTTATATATATACACAAGATGCTTCCCCCTGCCCCCCTGCATATATGCATATATATAAACATGCATTTTCTTCATTTTTAGAGAAAATATTTGTATGCATTTTATACAATAGATTGTATTTAGAAATGCACTAAGACCACAAATTATTCGTAATCTATACAGAAAAAAAAAATATAACCTTAGAGTTAGTTACATTGTACAGGGTTCAGTTGTACACAGACATCTTTCAGAGATGTCCAAGAAAATTTTAAAACAGCACAGAAAGGGGAAAAAAGATCGGGGGGGGGGGGAGGGGAAGGGAGGGGAAAGCATCTTGTCCCAAAGAAAGAACAGAAATTCTGTAAAATTCTGTAAAGAACAGAATTATCAGACACATAGATGAACACAATTTGTTGGGGAAGAGTCAACATGGTTTTTGTAAAAGGAAATCATGTCTCACAAATTTATCAGAATTCTTTGAGGGGTCAACAAGCATGTGGACAAGAGTGATCCAGTGAATATAGTATACGTGGACTTTCAGAAAGCCTTTGACAAGGTCCCTCACCAAAGGTTCTTAAACAAAGTAAGCAGTCATGTGATAAGAGGAAAGGACTTCTCATGGATCAGTAACTGGTTAAAAGACAGGAAACAAAGGGTGAGAATAAATGGCAGTTTTCAGAATGGAGACAGGGAGATAGTGGTGTCCCCCAGGCATCTGTACTGGGACCAGTGCTGTTTAATATATTCACAAATGATCTGGGAAAGGGGGTAAACTATGAGGTGGCAAAATTTGCAGATAATACAAAATTACTTAAGATAGTTAAGTCCAAAGCTGATGGCAATGAGTTGTAAGGGGATCTCACAAAACTGCGTGACTAGGGAGCAAAATGGCAGATGAAATTCAATGTTGATAAGTGCAAAGTAATGCACATTGGAAAATATAATCCCAACTATACATACAAAATGATGGCCTCTAAATTAGCTGTTACCGCTCAAGAAAGAGATTGTGGAGTCATTGCGGCTACTTCTCTGAAAATATCTGCTCAATGTGCAGTGACAATCAAGAAAGCTAACAGAATGTTAGGAACCATTAGGAAAGGGATAGATAATAAGACAGAAAATATCATAGTACCACAATAGAAATCCATGGTATGCGCACACCTTGAATCCTGTGCACAGTTCTGAATTGGAAAAGGTACAGAAAAGGGCAGCAAAAATGATTCAGGGTATGGAACAGCTTCCATATGAGGAGAGATTAAAAAGACTGGGACTTTTCAGCTTGGAAAAGAGATGACTAAATGGGAATATGACAGAGGTCTATAAAATCATAAATGATGTAGAGAAAGTGAATAAGGAAGTGTTATTTACTCTTTTACAAAACACACAAACCAGGGGTCATGCAATGAAATTAATGGGCAGCAGGTTTCAAACAAAGAAAAGGAAGTACTTCTTCATATAATGCACAGTCAACCTGTTGAACTCATTGCCAGGGAATACTGTGAAGGCCAAAACTATAATGGGATTCAAAAAAGAATTATAAGAGTTCATGGAGGACAGGTTAATCAATGGTTATTCACCAAGATGGTCAGGGATGCAACCCCATGTTTTGAGTGTCCCTAGCCTCTGGCTGCCAGAAGATGGGAATGGAGGTCAGGGGACGGATCACTCGAAAACTGCCTGCGCTGTTCATTCCCTTGGAAGCACCTGACAGACCAGCTAAAGAGTTAGATGGACTATTGATCTGATCTAGTAATGCCAGCCTTATGTTATGTACAGACTGTTGCCAGCCAAATGATAGTTCTGGAAGCTTGGGACAAACCGTGCCTCATTGACTTGGCAGAGCAAATCAGAAGCAATTCTTTAGCTACATATCCTTTTGCAGAATTATATATAATAGACTATTAAATTGCGTCACGTGTTTCTGAGCCAATCTGAAGCTTTTAGTAATCCCCATGGCCTTTTATGGAATTATTAATTGTAACACATTAAAATGTAAAGTAAAGCTAAAATAGCAAATCTAAAAGAGCATATATGTAGATTTCTTTAACAAACTCTTTACAAAATTGATGTAAATTTAGCAATTAGGGTTATTTATTTATTCTAGACCAGGAACACAACTCATTTAACATTTGTCTTTAAAAACTGGTAAAGACCCTAATGGAATTACTTGCCTAAACTTCATTCCAATTTCCCATGTTCCATTTACTCAAGGTAATATATTTCTTTATGTTTTATATTTATTCAAAATAAGCACTTACTGGCTGACGCATAGTAGAGGACTCTTAATTCTTATAAATTTTTGAAGAACGTATAAATTAAATATTTTAGCAAAATGTACAACACACCAATACCCAAACCCTCCTTCCCAAAAGAACTAAGCACTCATTCAAGCCAACTTGTATGCTAAGACACCTTAAGCATACATTCAAACTAGTTATATATTTTGTAGAGTGCTTGTCCATTCAGCTTGGCCTCTAGGGAGATGGGGATAAAAATCCCTGACCAGAAGGAATTAGGGTTTTTTTTATGTGGGTTGGACACTAAGGGGAAAAGATTCCTAAACATAAGCAAGAGATCCCCAGGGTTAACCTGGGTTAGACAAAAGGGATTTATAGAGCTGGCATATTTCAGTGGCTCTATCACCATCTGAAACCGAAGACTGCAACTCATGTGTGGGTGTATGTTTACCTGTTTTAACCTTATAAATAACTCTTATTTCTTTTTCTCATTTAACAAACCCTTAGTTAGTTTCCTATAGGGCTGACTGCAAGTGTGGTCTTTGGTGTGAGATTTAAAGTGCAAACTGACATGGATTTAGTGACTGGTTCTTTGGTACTGGAAGTAACCTGAATATTTTGTGATCTTTGATATAACGTGACCATCTATCACAGAGTCAAGCTTGCCGATGGCAAGCTAGATCAGAAAGCCCCAGGGGACTGTCTGTGATGCCATGTTAAGGCTGTATAGTTTACACATGTTACTTCATCAGGGAAATCTAAGTATAACACTCACAAACAGTTTGGGATTTCTGCCCTGCTCCTTAACAATGTGTTTTGAGGTTGGTATTGTCACTCATGAGCCACTCCAGACAGCCTGAATGATGAACTTGGATGAACTCATTTTTTTTATTTGTACTTTATTAAATATTAACTATTTATAAAATTACCAATCATGCAACCCATCATACAGCCAAATATTTCCATAAACCAATTGATATGTCTCAGCTGTTTAACAAAACAAATTGTAACAATATGATCAAATTACCAAACAAGTATCTCGATCATCCTCTAGTTTTTCCAGCAAAAGCACCTCCTGCTTAAGAAGCATCCATTACAGCATATAAATTATGCAGGAGAATAAAAATAAGTGGGAACTATAGAGCCTTCTGAAAGGTGACAGCTCTTAGCACTATCATTATAGAAATCTTTCCATTAACTTCATTAATCTTCAATTAGGTGGCCATTGTTTAAAACACAGAGTGTATTTACTAGAGAAAAATAGCACCTAAATATGTAACTTGTCATTGACCGGGGAAGCACATTCCTGCTCCCAAAAGGAACTCAGTGACCACTGTGGCTGGAAAACTCCGTGCTGAGTTCGCACATTTGAGCCTTTGAAGAAAAGTCATTCCAATAGTTTACTATATGTAAAGGAATAATTAAAATGCTACTTAGCAACAAGAACAATGAATTTCCTTGAACAAAACCACTACCCAAATGCAAAAAAAATTAAAGCATCCTCATTCAGCCATCCACTTTGACACAGGCCTGAACATACAAGAGATATGAGTTCTGCAGCATGTCCTGAGGACCAATTAACTCAGGTTGTTGGACTCAGGGAAGAAGTGAATTCCAGAGAGGGACCCTCCACTGAGTGACAGATATCAGGGATCATTAACATGAGTAACCAGTTAATCGCAGCTGTGAAGAGAAAACATGGAAAGAGAGGTGGTGTTTTTACATACCTGGAACTCAAACCATAAGGAACTTAATATGGCCGCGCACCAGGAGCTATCTCAGACCACTGGTGATGAGAATATCTCCATTGCTTCTTAAAAGGCCAAACCTCTACAGGAGTTGGCTCTATGCTGCTATGTAAAATCTAGTGATTGGTTCTCAGAACTTGGGTTTTTCTGGTCTAGTTTTACAGTTACAGCTGGTTAGAAGTTTTCTAACAAAACAGAGTTTTGTCAGAAAATGCCAATTCATCAAATCCAGATTGTTTCATGAAAACATGTCAGGTTTGATGTATTTTCACTGAATCCTAGGCAGGGTGCACAGCTCCAAAGTAGCCCCACTCCCTGGACTGCCCTGGGGCCGGGGACCCAGGCTACATAAAGTAAAGTCCTGAGAGTCTTGGCTATAACCAGGCCTCAGCTCCCAGCTCCACATTGGGCAGCCTGGAAACCCTGAGAATTCCAGCTCCCCCTGGGCTCCTAGAGCTTCCAGGCTCCCAGAGCTGCAGTAGGGAGCCTGGAAGCCCTGAAAGCTCTGACTTTAATCAGGACTCCCAGGACTTCCAGGCTCCCTGCCTGAGCTGAACCCCAGGCTGGTGGGCTCCTCAGGCTGACTGACTCTCAGAGTAGCTGGCTCCTCAGGCGGCAGGAATCAGGCAGTCTGGGGAGCAAGCTGGCCCAGAAGTTTGGAAACCCTGGGGTGTTTGGCCCTGGGGCAGTCCACATTGCTGAGCTCCTGGGACCTTGTATACCCTGGAATCTCCAGCAGCTGCTGACATGATTCATGTAAGGTTCACTGGTGCCCACCACCTAATAGCAATGGTGAAACTGACCAGTGTATCTTCACTGAGCAGCTGCCAGAGATCATGGGAACCTAATGCATTTTGGAAACACTGTGTTTCATTGTTCCCAAAACATTTTTTTTTTCAAATCTCATGTTGAAATTTCCCACGAACCCAGAAATTCCACATATTGGCCAGCTCTAGTTAAAATTTCATTATGTTTAAACCATGATTCAAACATTAACGCTTCATGTTACAGACTGGGTTTGGGTGCAATTCATTTTGTGGCTCTATCCAAAAGCAGAACAAGTTCATCTACATCATTTCATCATAATTTGAAACAAGGTTATCTACTAAACAGAGCAGAAACAAATTAATATGAGCATTGCAGGAATAAAATACATCAAACAAAAATACTTCCATGCCAAACTGCAGTGGCTGTTTCCATTAACACCAGAGGTGTTAGTCAAATACAGTCACCAATGATAAAGAGAACATCGTCCAACAAAAATAATAGTGGGGTATTAGAAACAGAAGGTAAGAAGATAGCTTATTTGCCAAGCAGTTATTATGCTTCTTTCTTTATATAGAATGCAGAGAATAGAGGGCTGATAGGGATCATATTCCCTAGTGTAGATGGAAAGAAGCTAAATAGTTTGCAGATAAACTGAAATGATTCTGAAAGATAAATACACTCCTGGAGTCAAGATAACAGAGTTATGAGATTAGAACCCCGCTGGCTAATATTTTTAGAAGATTTTGAATACAAATATTTTTTTAAAAGACTCCTGAATGGCAGACCAGTTTACTGAGGATTGAAAGTAGCAAATACCATTATTTAAAATAGGGACACAATAGCAGAAGCAGTTACAAACCACTGCGCCTTAAATCGGTGGTGTGAAAAATATCAGCAATAATGCTGAGAACTTTAGTAAAGAAATAAATACTAGAATTTGACTAGAAATATATTAATTAGAGAGTGGTATTGTATAATAAACTTCATGACATTTCTGGAGCTATTACTGCTATCATAGAAAAGGGAAATGTACAGAATGTGAATCCCTTGTTGCCAAGAAGGCCAATGGCATTTTGGGATGTATAAGTAGGGGCACAGCGAGCAGATCGAGGGACGTGATCGTCCCCCTCTATTCGACGTTGGTGAGGCCTCATCCGGAGTACTGTGTCCAGTTTTGGGCCCCACACTACAAGAAGGATGTGGATAAATTGGAAAGAGTTCAGCGAAGGGCAACAAAAATGATTAGGGGTCTGGAACACATGACTTATGAGGAGAGGCTGAGGGAACTGGGATTGTTTAGTCTGCAGAAGAGAAGAATGAGGGGGGATTTGATAGCTGCTTTCAATGACCTGAGAGGTGGTTCCAGAGAGGATGGTTCTAGACTATTCTCAGTGGTGGAAGAGGATAGGACAAGGAGTAATGGTCTCAAGTTGCAGTGGGGGAGGTTTAGGTTGGATATTAGGAAAAACTTTTTCACTAGGAGGGTGGTGAAACACTGGAATGCGTTGCCTAGGGAGGTGGTAGAATCTCCTTCCTTAGAAGTTTTTAAGGTCAGGCTTGACAAAACCCTGGCTGGAATGATTTAATTGGGGATGGGTCCTGCTTTTGAGCAGGGGGTTGGACTAGATGACCTCCTGAGGTCCCTTCCAACCCTGATATTCTATGATTCTATGATTCTATGATCCTTACATTTTCAATAGGCATTTGATGAAGTCCTACACAGAATAAAATTGGTTAAGGTAAGTCACTACAGAGAAAGTAAAATAGTTAGTTAGAAAAGAGGATTTAAGAACAAGAAAAAGTGAATGGGTATCACTGGTAATTGTTCTAGGAAGAAAGAGGTTAGAGGAAGGAGGTTAACAACAGGATATCCAAAGTTTTGAAAATTAATAATTTAATACTGTAATTATTACTAATACTATTACTTTTCAACTCCATAGTTTCTGTGGACATTAAGCTATGCAGGAGATGATTATAATTCCCATTTTATACCATAGATAAACTGAAGCATGGGAAGATTGGATGTATGATGCAGCTCCCATCATATGTTGCTCATATTCGCAGTCATACCCCTCTGCCTGGGCTACTCACTGAGGGCAATGCGCACGCTGATCGCGTGTTATGTGGTGAAGTAAATTCCCTTTTTTCTGACCCCATTGAAAGCCATGCCTTTTTTCATCAGTCTGCCTCTGTTTTGGCCCGGCAGTTTCACATACCTGCTGATCATGCACGTTCTATTGTTCGTTCCTGCCCCCACTGTGCCGCTGCTGCCCCTACCTTTTCTTATGCCGTTAACCCCAGAGGCACCGCAGCAAATCAGCTGTGGCAAATGGATGTCACTCACGTGCCACAATTCCACCCCTATTCGTTTTTACATGTTTCCATTGATACCTATTCGGGATTCCTCTGGGCGACCCCACAGCATGGAGAAGCCACTCCCAAAGTTATTCACCATTTGCTAGCCTGTTTTGCTGTTATGGGCCGCCCAAGCCAGATAAAAACGGATAATGCCCCAGCCTATTGCTCCACAGCCCTCTCCACTTTTTGTGCCCACTGGGGACGTCCGTCTAAGACACGGGATCCCTTATAATTCCACGGGCCAAGCCATTGTTGAACGTGCAAATCGCACGCTGAAAACCTTGCTCGACAAACAATTAAAACAAGGGGAGCTGCGTCTCCGAACCTTAGGAGACATTCAGCAACAATTGCATATCCTTTTGTTCACTTTAAATAATTTAACGCTGAACGCAGATCAGCAGACCCCCGCGGATCGGCATTTTCATAAATCCGAGGTACTGGAAAGACCGCGTGTCTACTACCGTCAGCTGCCTGACCCGCAATGGCTGGGCCCAGTACCTCTAATCACTTGGGGTCGGGGATATGCTGCTGTGTCTCTCCCTGCAGGACCGTTGTGGGTTCCGGCCCGGTGTGTGCGACCGGCACTGAAGCCTCATGGCGTGGCTCCAGGGACTATCGAACCCCATACCGGAGTTTCAGCTGACCCTGGAGGAGAGCGCAGTGCCTCCTGGGTCGACAACGATGGGATGGAAACGGAGGAGGCATAGCGTCCCAAGCCAGCCCGTGACATGGGGAGCAGTAAAAGCATTGGTCGCCGCGGCTCAACGACGACTGGCAGCAAACCAACAGCCAGAGACTCCTGAGACCTTGTTTGTGGCAATTCTCGCCCAAATTACTGCTAATTCTGTATTGATTGTATGCCTTTTGTGCCTGCTATTTCCTGTAGGGGTTGGCTCGGGAGCGCTTTCTCCGTTATGGGCCCGAATGACATATAACCTATGGGAAAGATTGGCTTCAATAGCAAATGTTACCCACTTTTGTTTATCTAATTCTGTAGCAGCCGGAGAATTGTTAGGTACATGCCTTATTCCAGTATGTCATCACCCTGAGGAAATAGGGAATGAGACGATGCTCACTGCTTACGCGAATCTCTCTTCCCAGTACTCTGGCATGGCTAATTGGGGCCCAGCCAACTATACTTTGCCTCACATGGCCATATCCCTCCACACACCGTACCCGGCCGGGGCCAACAATGTCACCTGTGCGCGTGTGGTTAACTGCACTAGTACAAAGGTGCCCTTGGGCTGTCGGCAAATTTCTCAACCCCTTTTAAATTGTTCCCACGCTGTGAATGTTTCGTACAATTATGGCCATATCATCCTACCATCAGGGTGGTTTTTTACCTGTGGCTCATGCACCTTTAGTTATATTCCCGCAAATTTAAGTGATGGCACCCTTTGCTGCCTCAGTAGAATGACACTCATTCTGCCTTTTGCTGGCCAAAAGCGCAGTAAAAAAGGTGTACCCCTTACAGAAGACTGTGTTGCAGATGTCGATCTTTTCAGCCGCGCTGAGTATATCGCCTTAGCGGCCTCTATTGTTGGAGTCCCCAGGCTTGCCACTTATACAGCCAGAACTTTGAATACCCTGGCGTGTTTTGCGGCAAAGGCAATTAATACAACATCACAGGCGATTGCCCTACTTAACACAGAGCAACACGAATTGAGGGATGCAATTTTGGATAACAGAGCAGCCATTGATTTGCTGCTCTTGAAACACCATCTAGGCTGTTCCACGTTTCGGCATATGTGTTGTTTTAATTTAACTGATAATAGTCACTCCATAGAAACTAGACTGGCCGAATTGGCCAATCTTACGGCACACATACGCCGAGATTTGGGGTTGAGGGCTTTTGGAATTGGCTTACAGGTTGGCTGCCCTCTCTAGGATGGCTGTGACAACTTTTCGGTTATGCTGTGTTTGTGATTGTTGGGCTTATATTTTGCTGCTGCTGTATACAATGTATTCCCTCTTTGCTAAGGCTTTGTAGAGACCTGCCCTGGCAGGCTCCCCGAGTTATGTCCTTGTCTGTCCGGGAGTTAAATCGCTTGCAAAAGCAAATTGATGGCTACCATGAGATGGCCGAGCACAAATAACAAAAAAAAGGGGGGATGAAGGGTTCATGTAGCGTTCATGCACCTGGAAACAGTCAGGGCACACCCTGACTGTTGTGTAGGAGCGATGCACACATTGCTCTGTCTAAGGACATGGACCATGGGAACATGGACCATTGGGAAGTCAATTAAAGGACATCAACCGTGGGAAGCTTCCTTGGCCTGGGCTCAAGGTCTGAGAATAAGGATTGTAGTAGATAGAGGCTAGTAAATAAGAATATTAATCAAAGTCATATTATTTCCTTTGTTGATGCCTTTTGCGGTCGGAGTATGTAATGCGCAGGGGGGAGAGAAATAAAAGAGAGGTAGAAAAGCTGACAGAAAAAAATCCAGTCAGCAAACCAGCCTGCTTGCTTGCCTAAAGCCGTGTCCTGTCTTGTATTGAACCGCCATACTTTTCCAATCAAACAGTTTTAGGAACTGATTATGATGATCACTAATTGGCAACATTTCACATTTAACATTTACCACATTATAGTGTACAATGTCCTAATTCAGGCAGCTGTCATCTGATATTTGTTCTGCAATGTCCTTAAAACAGGCCTAGTGACTCTGTCATGTGATTTAGGCTTGACTAGCCACTGACTTAATTAATTCTTCACTGACCAGAGGGAGCTGATTGACTGAAGTTTATTGCTTCCCCTAATCCCGCAGATTTTCAATTGGGAACTATGAGTAGTGTATGTGAATCTTTGTTATACTATTAATACAAATTATTCCGAAAAATGAGAGAGAGAAACAAACATTCTCCGTGTTTTGGATTTCAGGATACATTGAAAAGCACTGAGTGGGATTGGGCTTCCAGTGTGGCATTCTGCCCTCTGGCACACTGCCAAGATATCCCTTGATTAGGAAAAATGTGGGTGCCTCTGTTTTAGAATTTAGTGGGAGCTGTACCTGAGATGTTCCCTACCCTAAAGGAAGGAAAACAATCATACCTACATCCTGTAAACATTTACTAACCTGCTTAATTTTGCTCACATAAACTGAAGTCAGTGAGGCTCCTGGTGTGAATAAAGTTAAACATCCTAGGCCTTAATGAGCCAGACATATTTTCCATTGCATTTTTCATATTTTCTATAGGCATCTTTCTCAGACACTGCCCATTAACACATTTTAAATTAGTTATGAAATCCACATCCTTGCCAATAAAATGTATGCTCGCAAATTTTATTTTTCTTCTGGGACTAGACAGGAATATTTTATGTATTAGTCTTATTTAAAATGAATAAATATTTCAACAGCTAGAGTATCCTGTGAGCATATTTTCATTTTATTCTTTAAAAATTATAAATATCATTTACATTTTGAGTAAACATATGTAATGGGCAACACTTTGCCACTTTACCCAGATTAGGTAGCACCTTACTCTGTGAGTTAAAATCTAAGAAATTACCATTAAATGTGACCAGGTGCAGTAGAATTTGGCCCTCAATAAGTAGATCATACTATAGGCCTAATTTTGTTGTTTCAGTGTTGCAATAGCTCAAATAATAGTACAGGTAACTGAAAAACAAGATATTGAATATTTAGGGACATAGTAATTGGATGAAATTGTTTTTCATTTCTGCTAAAAGAAGTAGTGGAGTAGCTTTTCATAAATTGCAGTGTTGACAGTTTCTGGTTGTTCCAGCTGAGATTACTTTTACACAGTCAGTTAATTGCATCTTTAAAATCTAAAATTAGCCTGTCATTGCACAGAGATATAATCTTGTAAATTTGTTGTCATGTCAAGTTGACAACTTCCACAGCACTCAAAAATCTCATTCAAAATGTCTTTTGTGATTCATCAAGGAAAGTCATGTTTCTGTATCAGTGAAGAACATCTACAAAACTTCAATTCTGTGAACCTTCCCTTCTGCACAAAGACTGTTTTAACTTATATTTTTTTTTCAACAAATAAAATAAATATATTTTATTAGCCACAGGGTCAAATAAATAGGAGTCCGATGGACTTTCCTAAAGTTCATTAGATTGCGACCCTAGTCTGATCAATCTGACAAGGTTGAGAAGATCAAGGGTTTCCACGGTCCCTTGTATGTCTGTGGAATCACTTTTTTCTTTCAGTAAACTAATTAGGTGGGATGTATGCTATGAGTTCGGGACTGAGGGTCACAATTTTATGCTTAGTATATTAGAGACCACTAAAATGTATAACATTTAAAGGACTATTGCACAACATCATTTAACTGAAATGATTCAGGAATACAAAACATATTCAGAAACCAACAGGAGTTACTTGTGTCACATGGTGGAAGAACAGGCCCAGTTTCTTCTCTAGTTCATGCTCATTTTAGTTCAATCTATTTCTAAACACTATCTTCCAGAATTCAAGCAGAGAAGCCAGAGACTGTAGTGGATACTGTAGAAACACATAGAAAAAGGAGCACCCCTTCATTTCTAAACAATAAGCTCACAGGCATTCATAGCACAGCGATAAGCTAAGAATCTGAGTAGAAGAGAGCAGAATAATGCAATGGAAATAGACAAAATGTCTGCACATAAAGGAGAATTGCTTAGTAATTTCATTATTATTCATTTATATTACAGTATTGCTTAGATGCCAGTGTCCAGGAAGACTATTATTGAAATGTATTGTATACACGAATGTTAAACTAAAGTTTGTTTTTTTTTCAAGTTTGTCAACAATTTCTTCTGTTAAACTCAAGATAGTCAGACACATACTCCTGGATACAGGAAATAAAAAGCTAATTTAAGCAAAAGTGAGGTGCAAAAGAGTATGATTTTCTAAAATGGCTAAGAGCATTAGGCACCCAGCACCCACTGATTTCCTATGGGGGGTGAGCCCTGTAAGCATGTTTGAAAACTCTCACTGTAAGAGATTCAGTTTCCTAAATTGAAAACCAGCAACTCCCGGAAAATGTCTCCTTTGCTGCATCTAGGGTTCTTCTTTATCTGCCAAAGACGTTTGGCAGGGGTGTGTGGTGTGTTCCTCAAGGTCTGGGCTGCACAGAAGGGGGATTGTTACATTCCAGCAAATGATTGAAACATTTGAGTAACAAGGGCCTTTTGCTAGTAGCAATAACTTTCTCACTGAGACTGTAGGCAGGCACACAGCTCCACGAGCATCACAATCAGGGTAAGTGTCAGGAGTGGGGGAAAGGCAGTTGTGCGTACGGACAAAACAATCACAGCTTGCAGGACAGCTTTGCAGGGAACTCGTTCTAAAATTATCACACTCTTTTTCACAGTCAGCCAACCTGCTTTCTGACATCTTGCTGCTGCAGGTAACCAGGGAAACTAGGGCCCAACTACACTGTGCTTGCGTCTTTCACCCCAGTCTATATGCTCAGCTATGTGCCGCTTTGGTCCCAGCTCCAGTGATTGCTAAATGGCATGGTACAGTTTCCTACAATGGGGGAACTAACAAGGCTGCAATCCCTTGGAATCTGTGGCAGAGGATTAACAGGTATCTCCTGGAAACTTTCCAGAGCCTCTTTCTGGAGGATTCCCTGCAGGTCTCGATGTCCATTGCCATCTTGCTTGGCCGTGCAGATTAGCTACACAGGGCAATATCCAGCTCACAGAAAGCACTACCTGTCTCCCATTTTTCGATTCCCTACACAAGCCACAGCAACTTACCCAGAGTCTCATCTACTTCCTGCTCCCTGTTGAGCACTTCCAGGGTGGAGAAAAGTTCCTGGCTGCCTGCCCCACCGGGTGACCCCACTGGGAGCACCATATCCTCTTCTAGCTCGACTTCTTCATCCAGAATTTCAGCCTCCGGGTTACCCCCTCTTTCTGCTGCTGCCAAAGTATCCACAGGGCTATCAGCAATGGAGGTGGGGTCACCACTGAGGTTAGCATTCAGCTCCTTATAGAAGCAGCAAGTCTTAGGTGCACGACCGGAGGAACGGTTTGCCTCCCGCGCCTTATGGTACGCCTGCCACAACTGCTTTATCTTCGCTCTGCACTGCTGCATGTCCCGATCAGAGCCCTTTTCACACAAGCCTCGAGAAATTTGCCCATATGTGTCCCGATTTCTATGGGTCAGTCGCAGCTGCGACTGAACAGACTCCTCTCCCCATATGCTGATCAGATCCAACAACTCAGCAGTGGTCAAAGCGGGAGCGCGTTTGGTGTGATAGCCAGCCATGCTCACCTAGGAAGCCACCTGGGAAGCTCATCTGGGAAGCCAGCAAGCAGGAAATGAGATTTAAAATTCCTGGGGCTTGCAAGGAGGAGGGGCAGGGCGGCTGCAGGGCAGTGGAGTTCAAACTATTGACCAGAGCAGCAGCATGGGAATTGTGGGACACTTTCTGGAGGCCAATAAAACTGAAAAAAAAGCCATGGTGTCTACACTGGCTGTTTGCCTCTCTTCAGGGGAATATTGCCTCTAGTAAGCACATTTCAGAGTAGGAAAATAGCACGGTATGAATGTAAATTTATAATTCTAAAAACACAGGGCCAAACGGTGGAGCACTTACAGAAAGAGTCTCACTGACTTCATTGGCGCTACTCCTGTTTGTAACTACTTACTAACATGATAAGGATATATCTACATATCCCATACATAATAAGGATAAGTGCAGGGTCCTGCACTTAGGACAGAAGAACCCAATGCACCGCTACAGACTAGGGACCGAATGGCTAGGCAGCAGTTCTGCAGAAAAGGACTTAGGGGTGACAGTGGATGAGAAGCTGGATATGAGTCAGCAGTGTGCCCTTGTTGCCAAGAAGGCCAATGGCATTTTGGGATGTATAAGTAGGGGCATAGTGAGCAGATCGAGGGACGTGATCGTTCCCCTCTATTCGACATTGGTGAGGCCTCATCTGGAGTACTGTGTCCAGTTTTGGGCCCCACACTACAAGAAGGATATGGAAAAATTGGAGAGAGTCCAGCGAAGGGCAACAAAAATGATTAGGGGTCTAGAACACATGACTTATGAGGAGAGGCTGAGGGAGCTGGGATTGTTTAGCCTGCAGAAGAGAAGAATGAGGGGGGATTTGATAGCTGCTTTCAACTACCTGAAAGGGGGTTCCAAAGAGGATGGCTCTAGACTGTTCTCAATGGTAGCAGATGACAGAACGAGGAGTAATGGTCTCAAGTTGCAGTGGGGGAGGTTTAGATTGGATATTAGGAAAAACTTTTTCACTAAGAGGGTGGTGAAACACTGGAATGCGTTACCTAGGGAGGTGGTAGAATCTCCTTCCTTAGAGGTTTTTAAGGTCAGGCTTGACAAAGCCCTGGCTGGGATGATTTAACTGGGAATTGGTCCTGCTTTGAGCAGGGGGTTGGACTAGATGACCTTCAGGGGTCCCTTCCAACCCTGATATTCTATGATTCTATGATTCTATGAACAAGGGCTTCCCCGTAATACACAATGCAAGGCATGTGTTGCAAGACAGTGAGTACTGTCACTGCATCTGGGAAGTGTCATCTCAAAAGGAAATGTACCAGAGAAATTGTGGAAAATATTTTCTTCCTTTTCCTGTACTTTGCAAAACTGAGTGGAAATCAGTCAAGCACTATACTTCATCAAGAATGTCATAAAGATATGAGGAGAAAGACTGCACTAAAAAACAACCTTTATTGTCCTATTTGGATCACAGAGGCCAAATTTTCTGAAGAAAAAAAAGGAAGAATGTGAAAATCATGTCTTCTGTTGAGGGCAGCTTCTTGTTGACTCTTTTGATTTGTAATATACCTAGATTAACAAACACACAGCGAAATTAAACAAAAGAAACCCTGGAGAAAGCGATACAGAATATTAATCCTCCTCTCTTACAACAGAGGCTACAAATAAATGCAGGAAATGTGCTGAACTGAATGGTTCTCTCAGACCTATATGAGTGGATTGCCTTGTCATTCGAAGTTGCTGGGAACAAGCTGGTTTCTAATTCACCTTATTATCCTTTCTATTTACCCCTAGATATGATATGTCTGCTGCTCTGATTTAAATTAGGTTAGATCACTCCCTCTCTTACTGTGATTAGAGGGGACCCAGATCTGTTAGAAATGACATGGAGGGCACAGAACTGATTGCTTCCCTTTGTCCCAGTGGAAACCCTTCTGCTAGTGTGTTACTAGACTGTGAGGGAGTGAACTGTGCACCTCATGTGTTGCATTGTATTTCAACCCCGTCATGCAATTTTTACTGGGTGGCTTGTTTCTGCGAGCCTCGATACTCCCAGTAACCTTCTGTACCTTCCAAACAGTGTACATAATAGGTTTTTTAAACACTACATTACTAACTCTTAAGAACATCTGCATTTACCTTTCTGCCCTAATCACATCTGTTTACTTTTTGTGATTTCCTGCTATATGTAGACATTGACCTTTGAGATCAGAGGATGTTGTTATTTTTAAATATAAGGAGGTCAATTTCAACCAGAGCAGTTCTTAGTCTGACCCCTTGTACATTCAGCTCTTTCTTCTGCTCCATTCTTTTGTGAATCAATGTGCAAGCATTGCCGAGTGAGTCCATACAGCTCACACAACATATTCCATATTGCAGCATCCACTCTCTCAAGCATGATCATAAGGACCTAGAATTTCAAGAGCAATAGTTCAAAAGGAGCTCCCCCAACAATGGTACATGAAAGGGTCTAGAAAGTAATGGAACTGGTCTCTTCCCACTGGAGAACTTCTATAGACCTGGATGACTATTCTTGAGTTAGTTTACATCCAAAGCCTATGCTGATATTGTGCAATTTTGAGTTCCTACCAGAACCCCATTCACAGCTTTACATAAAAAGACCACAGAGTATATGCCTGGAACTTTTTCCTCAAAAATCCACTCTCATTTTTCATCCAGTTTCTTCATTCCAGGTTTTCAGTTATGATTATATACATGGCCTAGGCAACTGAAGAACATTCTACAAAAATAGATCATCATCTCATTATAGTGGGTACGGCAATACCCATTGTTTCATGTTCTCTGTGTGTATATATATCTATATCTATATATCTTAGAATCATAGAATCATAGAATATCAGGGTTGGAAGGGACCTCAGGAGGTCATCTAGTCCAACCCCCTGCTCAAAGCAGGACCAATCCCCAATTAAATGATCCCAGCCAGGGCTTTGTCAAGCCTGACCTTAAAAACTTCTAAGGAAGGAGATTCTACCACCTCCCTAGGCAACGCATTCCAGTGTTTCACCACCCTCCTAGTGAAAATTTTTTTCCAAATATCCAACCTAAACCTCCCCCACTGCAACTTGAGACCATTACTCCTTGTCCTGTCCTCTTCTACCACTGAGAATAGTCTAGAACCATCCTCTCTGGAACCACCTCTCAGGTAATTGAAAGCAGCTATCAAATCCCCCCTCATTCTTCTCTTCTGCAGACTAAACAATCCCAGTTCCCTCAGCCTCTCCTCATAACTCATGTGTTCCAGACCACTAATCATTTTTGCTGCCCTTCGCTGGACTCTCTCCAATTTATCCACATCCTCCTCGTAGTGTGGGGCCCAAAACTGGACACAGTACACCAGATGAGGCCTCACCAATGTCGAATAAAGGGGGACAATCACGTCCCTCGATCTGCTCGCTATGCCCCTACTTATACATCCCAAAATGCCATTGGCCTTCTTGGCAACAAGGGCACACTGCTGACTCATATCCAGCTTCTCATCCACTGTCACCCCTAGGTCCTTTTCCACAGAACTGCTGCCTAGCCATTCGGTCCCTAGTCTGTAGCTGTACATTGGGTTCTTCCGTCCTAAGCGCAGGACCCTGCACTTATCCTTATTGAACCTCATCAGATTTCTTTTGGCCCAATCCTCCAATTTGTCTAGGTCCCTCTGTATCCTATCCCTGCCCTCCAGCGTATCTACCACTCCTCCCAGTTTAGTATCATCCGCAATTTTGCTGAGAGTGCAATCCACACCATCCTCCAGATCATTTATGAAGATATTGAACAAAACCAGCCCCAGGACCGACCCTTGGGGCACTCCACTTGACACCGGCTGCCAACTAGACATGGAGCCATTGATCACTACCCGTTGAGCCCGACAATCTAGCCAACTTTCTACCCACCTTATAGTGCATTCATCCAGCCCATACTTCTTTAACTTGCTGACAAGAATACTGTGGGAGACCGTGTCAAAAGCTTTGCTAAAGTCAAGAAACAATACATCCACTGCTTTCCCTTCATCCACAGAACCAGTAATCTCATCATAGAAGGCGATTAGATTAGTCAGGCATGACCTTCCCTTGGTGAATCCATGCTGACTGTTCCTGATCACTTTCCTCTCATGTAAGTGCTTCAGGATTGATTCTTTGAGGACCTGCTCCATGATTTTTCCGGGGACTGAGGTGAGGCTGACTGGCCTGTAGTTCCCAGGATCCTCCTTCTTCCCTTTTTTAAAGATTGGCACTACATTAGCCTTTTTCCAGTCATCCAGGACTTCCCCCGTTCGCCACGAGTTTTCAAAGATAATGGCCAATGGCTCTGCAATCACAGCCGCCAATTCCTTTAGCACTCTCGGATGCAACTTGTCCGGCCCCATGGACTTGTGCACGTCCAGCTTTTCTAAATAGTCCCTAACCACCTCTTTCTCCACAGAGGGCTGGCCATCTATTCCCCATGTTGTGATGCCCAGCGCAGCAGTCTGGGAGCTGACCTTGTTCGTGAACACAGAGGCAAAAAAAGCATTGAGTACATTAGCTTTTTCCACATCCTCTGTCACTAGGTTGCCTCCCTCATTCATTAAGGGGCCCACACTTTCCTTGGCTTTCTTCTTGTTGCCAACATACCTGAAGAAACCCTTCTTGTTACTCTTGACATCTCTCGCTAGCTGCAGCTCCAGGTGCGATTTGGCCCTCCTGATTTCATTCCTACATGCCCAAGCAATATTTTTATACTCTTCCCTGGTCATATGTCCAACCTTCCACTTCTTGTAAGCTTCTTTTTTATGTTTAAGATCTGCTAGGATTTCACTGTTAAGCCAAGCTGGTAGCCTGCCATATTTACTATTCTTTCGACACATCGGGACGGTTTGTCCCTGTAACCTCAACAGGGATTCCTTGAAATACAGCCAGCTCTCCTGGACTCCTTTTCCCCTCATGTTAGTCCCCCAGGGGATCCTGCCCATCAGTTCCCTGAGGGAGTCGAAGTCTGCTTTCCTGAAGTCCAGGGTCCGTATCCTGCTGCTTTCCTTTCTTCCCTGTGTCAGGATCCTGAACTCAACCAACTCATGGTCACTGCCTCCCAGATTCCCATCCACTTTTGCTTCCCCCACTAATTCTTCCTGGTTTGTGAGCAGCAGGTCAAGAAAAGCTCCCCCCCTAGTTGGCTCCTCTAGCACTTGCACCAGGAAATTGTCCCCTACGCTTTCCAAAAACTTCCTGGATTGTCTATGCACCGCTGTATTGCTCTCCCAGCAGATATCAGGATATCTTCCTACTGTATTTTCCACTGCATACATCCGATGAAGTGGGTTTTAGCCCACAAAAGCTTATGCTGAGATAATACAGCTTACATTTTAAACCAAAGTTATATTGGGACAGTCAATGTATGTTCAGTCATACATTTACATTCAAAAAATTCACAGTGTGAATTCTCACCAATGCAAATGCAGCAGACCACATTCAGACCTGCTGGACCTCCCACTGAGTACAACATTCACTTCAGTACTCAGTAGAGAAGATAAGAGGTTGCACAAGTGTAACAGAGAGTAGATGTTAGCCCAATAGGCAGTACATCTGAAAATGGAATCTACCGTACAAGCAAGTGGAAATGTTCCAAATCACTGAGAAAAATCATCTCCGATTACCACCGATTGATTGCCCTGCTCCAGTTGATCCCATGTTCTCAATGATAAAGCAATATATAACATGTAGAAGTGGAGATTTTCCAGTGGCAATATCATGCCAATATTCACAACTTCAAACACCATAACATTCTTATGAAATGTAACAGGATAAACCAGCTTGGTTTACACTATTGTCATCTCTTGATTATTCAAAGGCTCTCTCATTAACAGACATACTGGACTTTTTCAAGTAAATAGAGCACAAACTGGGCTACCTGTTTCCATCTCAATAACTGACAGAGTGACCATGTTTTATCATGCAGGATATCTCATCCTCATCTGTTAATTTAACTCCTTTACCTGATACAGGTGTGATGCTGGCAGATCAGGTGGCAGCTCATACCAAAGTCCCCATGGCTCAGATGAGTGCTGACAAATACATAGCTGGAATCAGTCTGGCTTACCTGTGCATTAGTATTGTTAAAACAGGCATTAAAATTCTAAGAATGTGCTTAGTGTTTAGACTTTATTGAATGCTTGTGCATCACTGGGCACTAATTAATGTGTGCATTAATTTCACTTGTAACATCCATATCCCATATAGTAAGGCAATATTTGACTGGTTGCATTGTAAGCCTCTGACTGAGTAACTCACTGGACAGGAGAGAGACATTAATTAGTGTGAAGGTGATCAGCAACAGAAGGTATGATGTCCTTCCCAACAGGAAAGCTCCATCGACAGACAGACGACTGTGGGATGTTAAGGAGGACAAAAGATGTTTGTTGTTCTGCTCTCCTTCCCCCATTCCTGTGAAGATTAGTCATGCAAGTGGATTCTGAGCATATGGCAGTAGGGGGATAAAAACCCCTACCAAGAAGGAACTGATTATCTCTATGCTTCTTGGACTCTGTGGAGGCAAGGGGTTTCTAGGCATAAACATGAGGCCCTAGCTACTTAGCCTGGGTTAGCCCCAAGGGACATATAGAGCTTGCTGATTATAGAAGCTTCAATTACCTTTTGAAATTTAAGATTGTAACTCATTTGTGTATATATGATTGCCTGCATTAAACTTGTAAATAACTCTCATTTCCTTTTCCTATTTAATAAATCTTTATATAGTTTATTATAGGTCTGGCTACAAGCATGGTCTTTGGGGTGAGATCTAAAGTGCAACTGGCCTGGCGTAAGTAACTGGTCCTTTGGGACTGGGAGTAACCTGAATATTGCTGTGATTCATGGTGTAAGGGACCATCTATCACAAAGGTATGCTCACATGGGTGATGACATAGATTGGAGTACCCAAGGGAATTGTCTGAGACTCCACGTGAAGGCTGTTATAGTGTCTGAGTTTACCCTTGATAATTGGTTGGTGAAATCTAAGTATAGAACTCTCAACCAATTTGCCTGGGTTCTTAAAAGTTTGCCTGAGGTTGGTACTCATATTCTTGAGTCACTGCAGGCAGTGTTACAACAGGTGATGTCACAGAAGGGTCAGGTATTGGATAGTTATTTGCATCATGATCTCACACTGAGTTTACCAGAAGTCTCAATATTTATATTAGCAGTCATGATTGTTAACTCCCTCAGATGACATTTCTGCTGCAGGGCCTGATTCACCAGCATTCATTTCAAGTTTGCAGCTACAGCCATAATCTCCAGTACTAATACTAGTCACTCTTTCACAGCACGTGGCATCTGTCTATGACCCTCTTTTTACTGATTTCAAAACTCCATCCAACCTCTTCAGATTTAGGCCCCACACCTGCACCGTCCCCTCTTTCTTGGGTTTACTTCTGAAACCTACATACTTCAAATGAAGTTTCCCAAGTTTTAAACAGCTAAAAAGGTTATAAATTTCCACTTCATTTGGAACAGAAAGTTACTCAGAAGTGATACAATCTGACCAGGCAAGTTGTTGTCGCATTTAAAAACACACCAAAATAATCTTTAAAGAATTTACAATATTTAATTTAACCAATGCAGATAGATACATCAAGAACAAAATGACCAACCAACTCCTAAATCACATTCCCAGAATCATAGAAAGGGCTGGAAGGGACTTCAACGGGTCCTCTAGTCCATACCATAGGCCTGAACTCAGGGTTGACAATTCAGTCCTTGGTGCGGGAGAGGGGAACACCCTTCTATATCACACTAATAAATACATGCATGCACTAATAAAGCAGAGAGACCTGTTGCCTGAAATTGCTATACCAATAAAAGTTTCCTGAAATTGCAGTTAGAAGCCTAAGGTGTTAAAAAGTTAAAACGACATTTTTTCTGAAATGACCAGGAGACGTGATACCATAAACTCACTAATCTCAGGGCACTGTAGCAGCACTGATAGGGCTGATGAAAAACAGGCCTATGAAGTTCAATAGATCAAAGAATGTGAAATACTTCTGACAGAGATTAAACCACAATTATGTTCAGCTGTAGCACCTAAAAGAATTTCATTTTACCAGGAATTTGACCATTACAGATACCTCTGATGTGGACTCAGGACTCTACTCATTCAAAGAACATCCCATTTTCTAGATAAATTCAGATGTATGTTGTTTTCTTCAGAACAAAAGCGTGATACTATTCAGAAGGTCTGGTTATCTGGGCACTGGACACCATACTTTTTCATCTGTGAAATCAATTCCAATTCATAGATACGTGGAAAGTTATAAGAGTTCAAGACCACAATAATGAGAACAGGAAAATGGAGGATGCATACCAGGATGAGAGGACAGTAAATTCTTCCCTGAGCACTCAGCTGACTAACATTTCACCAAACACAGTGCATAGGTCACTTGGTGGTTTAGATAGGGGATTGTCTGTAACCTGAAGTCTTTAAATCATGATTCGAGGACTTCAGTAACTCAGACAGAGGTTATGCGCCTATTATAGGAGTGGGTCGGTGATGTTCTGTGCCCTGCAACATGCAAGAGGTCAGATTAGATGATCACAATGGTCTCTTCTGGCTCTAAAGTCTATGAATCTATATTGAATTAAAATTCTCTGTAAATAGTGGCTCATGCAGTATCGCTCCCTCAGTTAACAGAAATACATTTCTCTTATGATGGTTTGATCACTGGAAAAAAATGCTGTCATTTATCGTTTATACTGTTATAGATCATGTTGTCTCTGTGCATGTTTATGATACTAATTAACACCTCTTACTAGTCTCTAGGGACTAAGGAGTTATGAGAGATGATTAGCAACAGATTTGAAAAATTATGGAGGTAACCAGGATTTCAGCTATGGAAACAGCAAGTTGAGGTTTAAAAAGATGCAGTAAAGAGTCTCAGTTTAGGTGGTTCTGGATGACAGAAGCTAGAAAGCACTGTCTTGCCAGCTTTTTTTAAAAACTAGGTTTTCAAAATTCCTTAACCTCAAATTTCCTTTTTTGTATGCTCCATCAATCATTGTACAGTTTACTTTAGCTTCTTTGAACCTCAGTTATCCAATTATCATAGATTATCTGAAATAAGATTATATTCCCCAATATATATAAATTACTTTGAAAATTTCCCTCAACTATGCAAAACCTTAATTATCTTAACCTATTCAATATCCCCATTACATCTGGATAATTGAAATTGAAGGGTAATCAGTTGTTGTCCTAATGATAAAATTACTTACAGCAATTAGAGCAATTCACTTAATTTCTGCTATTTACCTCTGTTAAAGCACCCCTCTAATGAATACTATTAACTTTTGCAAATTTGTCTTGCAAAATGGAGGCACTGAGGTCCCTTCTGGGTCCGTGTTTAATGCAACTTGTTAAAACCTGTTTGGAAATTTTTGTTTCTTTAATCACAATTCACAAGACTTTTTTGCGCATATGACCCAAGGAGTTGTTTTACTTTTGTATTTAAGATCTGCTTGCGTGATTGCTGTGCATAAGCAACTGAGTTTACATTTCTTAGTTAAGATAATAATTGGCAAAATTCTGCACTCAATTCTCATGAAAAAGTCCCATTGACACAACTACTGCTCCCTCCTTAATAAACAAAATGAATAAATAAATGCAAAAAATAAAGTAGGCCCAAGAGAGCTACAGCTCACTTCATGAAAGCTTATGCTCAAATAAATTGGTTAGTCTCTAAGGTGCCACAAGTACTCCTTTTCTTTTTGCGAATACAGACTAACACAGCTGCTACTCTGAAACCTGTCATTATGCAAAGCACTGAATTTAGCTGTATGGAGTGGAAATCCATCAACTTCATGAAAAAACTCGTACAAATACAGACAGACATCATCTTCCTTTCCAAATGCAAACAGATGGACATCATACCAAAAGGACTGAAGGTAAAAAATCCATTACAATCTACATACCACACAGACTATGCTGACAGCTTGTGCCACACGCTCTCAAAGAAACTGCGGAACCACCTGATCAACATCCTCTACAGCAAACAGGGAAAGATTAAGAATGAGCTCTCAAAACTGGATACTCTCATAAAAAAACAACCTTCCACACAAGCTTACTCGTGGCTGGACTTTACAAAAACTAGACAAGCCATTTACAACACACACTTTGCTTCTCTACAAAAGAAAAAGGACACTTAACTATCTAAACTACTACATGCCACAAGGGGCCACAACAGTGGTTCTCTTAACCCACCCAGCAATATTGTTAATCTATCCAACTATACTCTTAGCCCAGCAGAAGAATCTGTCCCATCTTGGGGCCTCTCCTTCTGCCCCTCCACCCCCACGAACATGATACAGTTCTGTGTTGACCTAGAATCCTATTTTCGACATTTCCGACTCAAGGAATATTTCCAACACACCTCTGAACAACAAACTAACCCACAGAGACCTTCCTACCAAGACTACAAAAAGAAGGATTCTGGGTGGACTCCTCCTGAAGGTCGAAACAACAGACTGGACTTCTACACAGAGTGCTTCCGCCGACGTGCACGGGCTGAAATTGTGGAAAAGCAGCATCACTTGCCCCATAACCTCAGGCGTGCAGAACACAATGCCATCCACAGCCTCAGAAACAACTCTGACATCATAATCAAAAAGGCTGACAAAGGAGGTGCTGTCGTCATCATGAATAGGTCGGAATATGAACAAGAGGCTGCTAGGCAGCTCTCCAACACCACTTTCTACAAGCCATTACCCTCTGATCCCACTGAGGGTTACCAAAAGAAACTACACCATCTGCTCAAGAAACTCCCTGAAAAAGCACAAGAACAAATCCGCACAGACACACCCCTGGAACCCCGACCTGGGGTATTCTATCTGCTACCCAAGATCCATAAACCTGGAAATCCTGGACGCCCCATCATCTTGGGCATTAGCACCCTGACAACAGGATTGTCTGGCTATGTAGACTCCCTCCTCAGGCCCTACGCTACCAGCACTCCCAGCTACTTTCGAGACACCACTGACTTCCTGAGGAAACTTCAATCCATCGGTGATCTTCCTGATAACACCATCCTGGCTACTATGGATGTAGAAGCCCTCTACACCAACATTCCACACAAAGATGGACTACAAGCCGTCAAGAACACTATCCCCGATAATGTCACAGCTAACCTGGTGGCTGAACTTTGTGACTTTGTCCTTACCCATAACTATTTCACATTTGGGGACAATGTATACCTTCAAATCAGTGGCACTGCTATGGATACCCGCATGGCTCCACAGTATGCTAACATTTTTATGGCTGACTTAGAACAACGCTTCCTCAGCTCTCATCCCCGAATGCCCCTACTCTACTTGTACTACATTGATGACATCTTCATCATCTGGACCCATGGAAAAGAAGCCCATGAGGAATTCCACCATGATTTCAACAATTTCCATCCCACCATTAACCTCAGCCTGGACCAGTCCACACAAGAGATTCACTTCCTGGACACTACGGTGCTAATAAGTGATGGTCACATAAACATCACCCTATACCGGAAACCTACTGACCGCTATTCCTACCTATATGCCTCCAGCTTTCATCCAGACCACACCACACGATCCATTGTCTACAGCTAAGCTCTACGATACAAACGCATTTGCTCCAACCCCTCAGACAGAGACAAACACCTACAAGATCTCTATCAAGCATTCTTACAACTATAATACCCACCTGCTGAAGTGAAGAAACAGATTGACAGAGCCAGGAGAGTACCCAGTAGTCACCTACTACAGGACAGGCCCAACAAAGAAAATAACAGAATGCCACTAGCCATCACCTTCAGCCCCCAATTAAAACCTCTCCAACGCATCATCAAGGATCTAGAACCTATCCTGAAGGACGACCCATCACTCTCAAAGATCTTGGGAGACAGGCCAGTCCTTGCTTACAGACAGCCCCCCAACCTGAAGCAAATACTCACCAGCAACCACACGCCACACAACAGAACCACTAACCTAGGAACCTATCCTTTCAACAAAGCCCATTGCCAACTGTGTCCACACATCTGTTCAGGGGATACCATCATAGGGCCTAATCACATCAGCCACACTATCAGAGGCTTGTTCACCTGCACATCTACCAATGTGATATATGCCATCATGTGTCAGCAATGCCCCTCTGCTATGTACATTGGTCAAACTGGACAGTCTCTACGTAAAAGAATAAATGGACACAAATCAGATGTCAGGAATTATAACATTAAAAAACCAGTCGGAGAACACTTCAATCTCTCTGGTCACTCGATTACAGACCTAAAAGTGGCAATTCTTCAATAAAAAAACTTCAAAACCAGACTCCAATGAGAGACTGCTGAATTGGAATTAATTTGCAAACTGGATACAATTAACTTAGGCTTGAATAGAGACTGGGAGTGGATGGGTCATTACACAAAGTAAAACTATTTCCCCAGGTTAATTCCCCCCCCACCCTGTTCCTCAGACGGTCTTGTCAACTGCTGGAAATGGCCCACCTTGATTATCACTACAAAAGGTTCCTCTTCCCCACCCCCCGCTCTCCTGCTGGTAATAGCTCACCTTAAGTCATTACGCTGGTTATAGTGTGTATGGTAACACCCATTGTTTCATGTTCTCTGTGTATATAAATCTCCTCACTGTATTTTCCACTGAATGCATCCGATGAAGTGAGCTGTAGCTCACGAAAGCTTATGCTCAAATAAATTTGTTAGTCTCTAAGGGGCCACAAGTACTCCTTTTCTTATCACAGCAGGTGTCTTTCAAAATTCCTGACTTCTCAGATTACTCTCCCACCTTGAGTACGTATGTAGTTTGTGTAGTGAACAGTGTTTACTTTCGCAGTGTTTACTTTTTTGAATTAGTTTTTTCCAGCTGCATTAGCTTACATTTTTTCCACTGCATCTCCTTTTGTTATTTTCTAGTCATGTTTCTCATCTCTATAACTGCCTTTGTATTATTTCTTTCTTCTGACTGGTGTGTATGCGCACATCCTCTTAATTTAGTATGATCTGCAAATTTCATTAAGGCATTGTTTATTTCCTCTCCCTGTTCAGTAAGGCATTTAATATGACTGTTTCTAACAAACAGACAGAATGCTATTTATTATTACCCTTCACATACAGTATTCTAGTCAGTTTTCAACCTACATGACTGTGTTCCTGTTCAAACCAATTTGAACTCATTTTCAATTAAATTTCATAAGGTGCTATATAAAATACTTCATTAAATTCCAAGTATTTTATATCCATCCCAATCCCTTATTCTACTTCTGGTATTTCTACTAAAAAAAAAAAGATTGGCAAGACATGTTCCTTATTACACTTTATTCAACTTTATGGTTAACGCATTGGATTGCACCCAAGAGACCTGGGTCCTGCTCCTGGATCTGTGTGACCTTAGACAAGACACCTGAATCTTGCTGTTCCTCAGTTCCCCATCTGTAAAATCGAGGTACTGGTTATTCCTGATCTCACCATGGTATTATGAGATAAATCATTAACGTCTGTCAGAGGTTCAGGTACTGTGATGATCAGTACCATTGAAAGTCATAAGTAGCAATGCTGACATTACCTTCTAGAGAGAATAAGATCTTGTCTGCCCACAGAAACTGCACCGGTTTAACTAAAAATGGTTTAAAAACTGATTTAGTTAAGCCACTGTAAACTCCTGTGTTGACACTGTGATAGTTGGTGCTTGCTGGAATCATCACCTAGTGGCTAGAGGGGGTTGTTCCTTTCTTAATGCAGAGGGGGATTGGTAGGGGAACCTTACCCCCACTCCCCACTCCACCAGGCTCCAGTCCAGAGCCCCTTGAGGGTTACCAAATGTCTGGCACACAAGAGCACCTTATTTTTGCCCTCCCTGGGCCACTTCCTATGCCCCATTCTATCATCCAAGTTTTACACTTTCTAGCAAGGAGGTAAGGACAAAAAAGGGTACTAATTGCACCTTCAGTCTGCCTGGGCTCAGCAGGTAGGCTCCTCTTTTCCCAGAGAGGCTTTTGCCACATCCCTTCTCAGCAGCTCCCAGGACAGTTCTTTCTCCCTGCCTTGTCAGCCCCTTTCTGAGCTGTTTGGCTTCCTTTTAAGCTCCACCTCCATCTAGCACATGCTCTGCAGGTGCAGCTGGGTGGGGTGTCCAGGCTCTGAGTTGCTCTTTAACACCTTCAGTCCTACCATGGAGTTTATACACCCCATCACAGATACCCTTATATCAAATATCAGTTTAAAACTTGTTACATCCATTTAGCTTGTACCTGCAATTTTACCAATGTAAATCAAATTTAAAACAAAACAAGAGTGCTCGTACATGGATTTGCACCTGTTTAACTAAATCAGTTTATAAAACACACTGGGTGGGTGACGTAATATCTTTTATTGGACCAACTTCTGTTGGTGAGAGACACAAGCTTTCGAGCTACACAGAGCTCTTTTTCAGGTCTGCAAAAAAAAACCTCAAAATCATTCTGTTATGGTTATAGGGCTAGCTGGACTCCCCTCGTCTACTTTCTGAGACACCCAGCTCAGGTCTTGGGCCTCTTGCTGTTACCTGTCTGAAGGTTGAATCTTGTGATTCTTCCACTCTTAGACCAAGACCGTGGTACCCTATCCCAGGTACTAACCACTTGTCACCCTGCAGGACTGACTGAATTTTGGTCATCCATGTAGCCATGCTTGTCTGTCTCCCTCTGACTGCTTCAAAGAAATCCCCCATCTTCTATGTGAGTTCTGAGCCCAGTTACCATAGTTTCTTTGTTGTTCCTTGATGTGAAGTCTCTTGGTGCTTCAAACTAGGTTTTTCTGATCAGAAGGAGCATCCATTAGGGCCTATCTAGGTAAATGTCCCCATCGTGGCTGCTCCTTTATTTAGACTCATGAAGTTTTAATGAGTTTTCATAACTTGCCTGATGGCTGTCTCCCCACTCTGATTGAGGCTATTGAATGCACTGAGTATATAGGGAGTTTACAGGACCCCTTTTGGTCTAACCTACAAACGTAAAAGTCAAGCACATAGATCACATTTTGGATACAAATCAAAATATGCAATTACTAGACACTTGTGCTCATTTTTTGCTACTTGAATCTTTAATTAAACCAATGCAACACTGGGTGTAGAGCAGGCCTAAATATCAAATATCATCCTCAGTTTTTCTCTCTTTGAAAAGTAACTAAAAGGAAGATCTTTCTTTAATACTGGAGTGATGAAAACTAGCCTAATGCAACACATTATTATGGGCTGTTAGGTTCTGGATAAAGATCCATCGTTATGTCTATTTTCTTTATGTAACATCAGTGCATCAGTGTTGTGAGTGGGTGGGTTTCAATGAAACAAGAACTAGGCTAAAAATTAAACCAAGCCTTTCACATTATCTTTCATGTCCATGGGCTTCTGAACAACCTAGTTCCTAGAGTAGAGTTCCCCTGTCCATCTGCAGTCAGGCTAGAGGAGGATGTGGCTTAGTTATGTGCCTGTCTTGTAGTGCTAGATACACACTAAGGTAATATTAGATAAGTTGGCAGATGCCAGAGGAATTTACTCAGCACACCAGTGACCATTCCTGGTTGATGTGGCTGCTTCACATACCAGGATTAGTAGATGCTGACTTTTAGGCATCTGAAGGAACAACAAACAACTTTTAATGGCAGGTAATGTTGGGTAGTCAAGGCTCTTCCCATGCCAACAGGTCAGCAATGGGGGGTGAATGGCTGCTGGCAGAGTCAACTGCTTCTTCAGAGGATCATACTGGATGTAATTATGTCCAAAGTGGTCTATTTCCTTCTGGAAATAGCACAAGATTTTATATACTAAACAGATAAGACTGGCTGTGGGCTCAATGCACCTCCCACTGAAGTCAGTGGAAAGATTTCCATTAAATTGCAATGGGAATGAGATTGGGCCCCAAGAATTTAATTGCTATTGAGAGTAGCAAGCAAAGATCTCCAATTCCCTCCATTTTATTAATATACAGCATGTGATTACATTTCTCTTTGTATTCACTATTGATGGAAACCTGGCATGACTGGCTCAATCCTGCTTTGCTAATTAGACTATAGCAAAAACATGATGTCTGGGAATTAGCTGCACATTACAACCTGACATATGCAACTTGCAATAGGGGGTAATGTAGGTGGATGTGGATGAAGGGATCCATATGGCACACATGCTTTTTAAAAAAAACAAACAAAACAAAACATGCTATTGCTTATGCTAGGATAAGCAGCCAAATATGTATTTTTTTCCAATTGTATGTTGATATGCACATTTTTCTCATCACTAGAAAGATATCCCCCCCTCCACCACCATTTGAATTGCAAAGTGTATTTTCAAAATGTGGTAGCGTTTATCTTCAAGCAGTAAGCTACGAGAGTGACTTTATGTAGCTCTTGTTATAAGGAAATCTGCCTACTGGTCAGGTTATAGAGAAATATTACTTGAAATATAGAGATATTAACAGTCTTTTTTTGTTAAGGTAACACAATAGCTTCTTCGGTACATTTTAAAAAAATTGTTGGGATATTACTAATATTATTTATTAAGAGTTGATAATAGCCACGGTGCTGTACAAGATTCAAAATAATAATATTCCCACTCTAAAGAAGTTTTTGGAAAACCAGAGCTAGATTCTCATCTATTGTAAACTGGCATAGTTCCATTGACGTCAGTGGAGATACACTGATTTACATGAGCTGATGATCTGGCCCAATATCTGTAACAACTGCCATCTGAGGGGTTTTTTTATGATTTGTTTTAAGTGTAAACATTTCTAGGGAAGATAATTCAACCAGTTCTCCCATTTCAATCTTGCCAACAAGTTGGGGAAGGATAATCTTTTTCCTTCAAAGCAATAAGGACATATAAAAAAGTAGAAATAATCAAGAATTACATTTATTTGAACCTATTAGTTCTTATCATATGATTTTTATCCAGCAACTCTAGGATTTTCTCACATTGGCTGTAAAGGAGAAGGTGTCATTGTATTTATCTAAGGTACTTATATTCCCCTCAATCTTTTAATACAATTTATCTGCACAACACCCTTGTGAGGTAAGAAAGGAATTTTACAGATGGGAAACTGAGGCACAGAGCAGCTAAATGACTTGCCCAAGTTGACACAGGAAGTCTGTGGAGGAGCAGACATTTAAACACAGGTTTCTGAAGTCCTAGGCTACTCCCTTAACCATTAAACCAACCTTGCATCCTTCCAAATGTAGACTTGCTGATATTTTACAAACACTGTTATAATGTCCATATAGAATTTCAAGACAAAGGGCAAGGAACACACTAACAGATAAAGGAATATTGTTTAAAACAAGCATGCATTACAGATTTATCAGTCTATTTCCTGACTGGATTATCATAATCAATGCTAGAAAGGCCATATATTAAAGGGAATGTCACTGTATACATCACTGACTGGGCTGTGTCTCCCTTTTTGAAACAGATACTTGTGTACATGGGTATCTATGCTCCCAGATATTTATGCAAGTAAAAATAGGAACTTCAGGTTGTAGAGAAAGCTTATAAATGCAGACATTGACCCAGGAAACAAATTAATCTTAGATTCTTCTCTCTAGCAGGAAAGATGATTCTGGCTTTAGTCATTTAGTCTATGTGGTTAAATTAAGATTAATTTGCCAGAGAAAACAGTCAAGTTATATCATAACATTAATATTAAGGCTGGTTGAAAACTTTCCACTGGGGAAAAAAAACATACCTGTTCATCGGAAAATTGGGTTTGCTATTCAATTAAATGTTTCATGAAAATAGACTGCTTCCCATGGAAAATTTCAACTTCTCATCAAAACACAAAACCCCAAAAATATTTTGGTTTGGTGGTTTTCAACAAAAAAAACGTTGAGAACCCCACACACAGACACACCATTTCCTCCACAGACTCTAGTTAACATCAATATATATTCTAATATCCAGATAAGTAATTTTCTTCAACTAATCTCGTAATTATCTATGTACTCCTGTGTGTCCAGCAGAGAAGATTTATCTCAGTATATCTCGCCACACAGCTGAAATTACATATAAGTGCCCAGCTATTCCATGGCAAGGTATGATCTTGTTCGATTTCCCAATCACAAGTGGGCTTGGTCAGACTTGACTGCCAGGAAAGTAACAAAGGATCTGCAGAAAGTGGTTTTGGTGCCTCAGGCAGTAGCAGATTGGGCTATTGAGCAATCATTCTTTGCTCCCCATAGCCATTCATTCTCCCACATGGAGCTAGAGGGACGAGACTTGGAGACTGGAGCTGGTGGGATTTTCTTTAGGACTCAAGCATAGCACTCTCAGAGTTTCTTCTCCCCCAGTCTCTGTCACAGGGTTTTTCTACTTCTGCCCAAGAGCTAATAGGAGCTGGAGATTCTTACACCATTGTGATGGTTCTCAGGTACCCAGGACTGAGAATCCCCTTGTTACCCCCAGAATATTAGGGTTGGAAGAGACCTCAGGAGGTCATCTAGTCCAATCCCCTGCTCAAAGCAGGACCAACACCCACTAAATTATCATTGCTGGTGCTTAACTGGGTGTCAGTTTCCTGACATTACCAGCCTCTTAGCTACCCAAACAATCTCCTCTGGGCTATGCCAGCCTTATTTTGCCTAATAATAGGTATATTCCAGTCCCTGAGCCCCTTCGAAAGAGTTCCCCTGTAGCATCCAACCCCTTTTCCATGACACTCACAGAAATACCAAGTCTACTGTCCCCAAGGGAACAGTGTACACACCAGCTTGCATAATTCAACTCAGGATCATCACCTTGTACAATACCACAACACTGAGATATATGTATAGTGACAACAGTAAGCTTGTTATTAAAGGTTCAAGAGTCAAGAGACAGTGAGAAAGGATAATGGAAACAAAAGGGTTACATATAAAACAAAATCATAACCCTATTTGTAGAAACTAAATTTAACTCAACAGGATAACCATCTGTCTGAAGAAGTTAGTCTCACCCAAATGTCCTTTGCAGAGTTTCCAACCAGGGCAGGTTGTGATCCTGTTTTTGTGAATGTAATCGCACTGCCTGAATACCTCCTGGGTGCAGGATAAAGGGATGTCTTCGCGGACTTCTCCTTATATTCCCCAAAGTTCATTGTCTGTACCTCAGCATCAGACAGGATGACCCTGTAGCTTATTCTCTGGTGTGCTGCCTCCCTGTTGATTTCACATCTCCCCATTGACATCCTAGGTCAATGACTCTCCATTGTATTAACTTACAATGGTTAGTTTATATGCCAAACAGATGAATAAACATCCTTTGTCTGACAGAAAACTGGCTTATCAACTCTGCCTTGATACAGACTTTAGGACCATATTTTCAGTATAGTCACATAATGCCTTACATAGTATCTGTATGCACATTTTACAATGATATTAATAACCAGTGTGACCCCAGCTTTCATTTAAGACCTCACATGATATTCTTTGATGAATCAGAATCAGGATCTGGATATTCTTGTAACCTCCTTGCCAGTTAGCATTGAGGGATTCTTAGGGTCACAACCATTCTTTCCGAAAAGATGCTAAGAGGAGAAGCCATAGTTCTTTATACCCTGCTACCCCCAAATTGGAGGTCAAGCTGGAGAGAGCATTGCCAAAGATGTTTCCAATCTTTCCCTCCCCTCCGCCATGTTGGAAGCATATGCAGGATTTCTGTCTGGCAGCTGAAATGCCACCACCAGCTGTTTAGCAGAGCAAATAGGCTGTGGTTTATTAGAGCCACAGGTTTCTCACAAAGAAGCCTAATTTTGGTACATTTGTCAACACAAACATCTTGCAATCACTAAACTATCCTTTTGTCTAGCCTATCAGGCAACTTCTCCTGCTGCCCTTTAAGTATCTGCTTTTCCAAGTGCTACACTCTAAATATGCCGATGACCTAGAAAGGATTATCTAGTGGACAGAGTACTAGGCTGGGATTTAGGAGACGTGGGTATAATTCCCAGATCAGCCACAGGCTTTTTGTGTGACTGTGAGTAAGTTGCTTAGGAAACTGAGGTACAGTGAAGACTCTGTTTAAATTAGCAGTAGAACCTCATAGGGGTGTTATGAGAATAAAAGTCCATTTGTGATTGTGAGGTTGTAGACAATATTAGGGTCATGTAAGTACCGTATCTAGGTAGGGGGACATGAAGATTCCTGAAGAGAAAAAGAATCTTAGAAACTAGTTTGAAAAATGATTTTTCTCAGTCAAGATCTGAACAGTAAAATAGTATTTTTCTAACCAAATAAAAATGTGCTATGCCATAGACTTTGTGGAGAACTGTTGCAATAAGACTGAACAAGTGAACTCAGGAGTCTGTACCACCATTAATACAAGCAGGTGACTGTATTTTCTGCGTAGTGCAAGACTCTTATCTTCCTCATGCAACAAAGCCACAACTTTATTTTATATTACACTTCCAAGGCATTGTAAAGAATGGTAACAACCTACTCCAAAATTGCAAGGAATTTAGTAAAATAGTATGTGTATTTTTATCACTGATCTTTTAAAGGAGTGTCTGAGCAGGATGCAACCACTGGAGAGTTCCAGGTTCATACAAATTGACCTAGAGCATTCATTCAAACATTCTGTTAAAAGCTACTAGTTAGAAAAATGGAAGCAGAGAAAAAACTTATCTGTACTGTTGTGGGAAAATAAGAGGAAAGCAGATACAGATGAATATATATCCCTCTTATAGATCTTTACTTTCTGGAAACATTAACATCTTAGAATATTGGGCCAGAAAACACAGTTAGTGTAAATCAGTGGAACTCCATGGACTTCAGTATAGCTTTGCTGATTCACAGCCACTGATTTAGCTGGCTCAAAAGATAAAGAGAAAAAAAAAGCATATGTTTCTTCAGTTCTCCCTTCAATATCTCACAAAGCAGTTTGTCTCTGAAGAAGTTACTATCAGTTAGTTAGTGAGGGATGGAAGGATTTTTTTTCAAAAAAGATCTTACAGGGGCTATGATGATGAGTACAGGGTCTTTCAGAACTCTGCTGGGAACTCCAAAAATTAATTACACCACATCCCAGTGGCCCATAGGATGAGATTTCAAGAAGCTGAACAGTCTGAGGTTTGGGGAGTGATTCCCAGCCAGGATTTAGAAGCAGATTAGAGGGGCAGTCCCACTTGGAAACTAATTAAAATGCAATTTAGGCAGCATAGAGGAGCCTCCAACAAAACTACTAACTATGCGGCTGAACTGTGGCCAGTACAATCTATAGACGAGCTCTCCAATAGAGGAATGGACAAGGGGTAATCCATACAGTAGGCCTGAGAGGCCCTATGGGGCATGATTACCATTCCATTGGACTGCTCCCAGGGTCAGAGTTAAAATAAGATGCATAATTTTTCTTAATTGTCCAAGTCACTGTATTTTCACCTGTTACTTTCTGCCAGACCTAGCACCAACTCCTCTTTTACTTACTAGAAGCACTTGAGTGTTTAAGGGGAACCCACCAAGGGCTGGAGTCTGTATAGCCAAGTGATTATAGCATTTACAGCATTTGCCTTTGAGCTTGTGATATGCAGAGCCCGCATCTGAAGGGATGTGATTACCACAGCACTCATAGTAATGCTCTGCAGAGAGAGGTGGACACAGTGTTCGTAATTTTCTCCATGTTTGACCAGCTTTGTGTCTTACAGTTGAGGATGAAAATGCTTTGTGGATACCCAAATGCATGTTAAGTTCTCATGCAATTCTTATTTTGTTCCCAGCAGGAAAATATAATTGGAATGAAAGCCAATAAAGTCAAAAGAGTGATGCACTGTTTCATTCTTCTGCAGATGTGGCCAATAGTGTTTGTGGGCCTAACTCTCCACTAGCTTTCCCTTTGTGGAGTCATTTGTTCCTGTGTAAAGTGTCATTTGTTCCTGTGCTGTGCTGGTGCTCCCTTATGCCCACTACCTAGAGCCTAGGACGTGGGAGACCTAGGCTTAAATCCCCAGTCACCTTGATTCAGAGCAAGGGCTTGAACCCACACTTCAGGTGAGTGCTCTAACCCCTGAGCAATTGGGTATAAATGGGCACCTCCTTCATTTTTTGTGAGAAAGGTGCCTCAGCCCTAACTGCAAGCGAGGGTTCACAGCTGTGACTGCTGAGCAGGGACAAAACCAAGACCACAATTCTTCCCCTAAATTTCAGGCTCTAGCTCAGGGGCGGGCAAACTTTTTGGCCCGAGGGCCACATCGGGTTTCCAAAATAGTATGGAGGGCTAGTTAGGGGAGACTGTATCTCCCCAAACAGCCAGGCATGGCCCGGCCCCCACCTCCTATCCGACCCCCCTGCTTCTTGCCCTCTGACAGCTCCCCCGGGACTCCTGCCCCATCCACCACCCCTGCTCTCTGTCCCCTGACCACCCCCAGACCCCCCACCTCTGACTGCCCCCTGCCATCCCATCCAACCCCCCCACTCATTCCTGACTGCCCCCCCAGGACCCCTGCCCCATCCAACCCCCCTGTTCCCCGCCCTCTGACCACCCCAACCCCTATCCACACTCCTGACCCCTGACCACTACCCCGAACTCCCCTGCCCTCTATCCAACCCCCTCCGCCCCCTTACCGTGCTGCCTGGAGCACCGGTGGCTGGTGGCCCTACAGCCGTGCCGTCCAGAGCACCGGGTCAGGCTGGGGATCTGCAACTGCGCTGCCCAGCAGCCCAGAGCATTGTGCCAGCAGCGGGGCGCACTGAGGCTGCAGGGGACGGTGAACAGTCTCCCAGGCCAGGAGCTCAGGGGCCAAGCAGGAGGGTCCCGCGGGCCAGATGTGGCCCATGGGCCGTAGTTTGCTCACCTCTGCTCTAGCTCAGCTCCCTGCTGCTGCTACAGGCTCAAAAACCTAAGGTTTCAAGTTGCTGCTGTTCAGTGAAGGGAATTGTTTCTACCTACTCCTTGGTGCCTGCAGTGGTGTCCATGACAGACCACTGGGGAAAATCATAAGGGACTTCAGACTTGAACATGCGTACACACACCCCACCCCCCCAAAGAGAGATTACAGATCTCCATTTGCCTCTGATCAGGACCCAACAATGGCATCAGGAAGGTAACACAATATCTGTAAGAGTTCCTGTATGAAAAGAAGCTGGCTTATAGTCATTCCCAGTAAAATGGAGATACCTTAAGCAGAGAAGGATAAGTGAAATTCATCATGGACCTAGGATGGTATGTCACCAGGAGCTCAGGCGTGCAAACTGGGGACAGATTACTACTGGACACAGGCCTCTCAGCATGTACAAAGAGAGATTGTTCCTCAGGGTGCCATATGATGCTCAGGGAAGGTGTGAAAGCAGCAGGCCAGTGGTTTGGGGAGACAACTCCTTATAGTGATATGGACAGATGGAGAGGGCAATAAATACGCCTCTAAGTGCTGAGGCTGGGGCTGTATCTGGGTATGCAATGTGGGGAAGGCTCCTTTGCTCTCTCACTCTGTGCAAGGGCCAGGAACAGCCTGGACCTTAATGTAATATACAAAGCCATTTAAAGAGATAATAAAACCCCTTCTGGAAAATGGGGCTCTGATGGCTAGGCTGTTTTATCAAGAACATTGATAATTGCATGCTATGGGCCCATTTTACTTAACTTGTTAAACTGACAATGAAAACGTCTGATTTATTATTCGTCACCAGCTTGTGGATGTTGGTACAGGATTTTAACATTCTCGGCTATTATTCAGCATCATCCAGGCTCATTTCTTATTCCAGTCGCAAGTCATATATACATTTGTCCTAGGGAAATTTCCATAGACCCCGGCATAACATTTTAGCAGCATGGGAAACACACAGGAGAATGTGATGCAGAGAAAGCACATGAAAGAGAGCCTTTCCTCACTTTGAATCCAAATTAAAATAATTATTTTCTCCAATACAAATTTTGTAACAAAGTATCTTACTAAAGGAAGTCCCCCATATTTAAATATCTGTACTGTGCTTTGGAAATGCAACAATGGCTTCTATTCAGGCTGGTGCATGCCTTTCAGAGCTGGAGATCTGTGGGTTTAATTCCCATGGAGGATCTGTGGTGTCTTCATGTAACATTGCCCTGGTTTCTTATAAAAAAATTCATACCATTAGGTACAAAAGCACCAGAAGCACTCAGTTCCATCTTCTTATAGCATGTCTGTTGTCTTGGTGTCTGAGTAATAACCAATCCTAAATAGACCAATGGAATGCCCTGGGGGAGGAGACAGAGGTCAAAACCTGCTTCATCTGCTTAGGGGACTTCGGTGAAGGAATCAACTGAATTTTACAAGCTTATCTTATAAAAAATGTTGTATATCTTTGGACCATGACATTTCACGTAAACAAAAATTCTGACTCCTCAAATTATGCAAAAAAAATGGTGACTGTTTTAGGATGAGATTAGTGGATGATTTAGAACCATAGAAAGAGATTTATAGTTATGGAACTGAGTTAATATTGCATTTGCTCACTCAAAAGAAAGAGAGTTAAAATACCTACCTCTTATATATCAATTTCCAGCAGTAGATTTCAATGCACTTTGCAAAGGATATCAGCCTCATTATGCCCATTTTAAAGATGGGGAAACTGAAGTACAGAGGCAAAGTGACTTACCCAAGGTCACCAACAAGCCACTGGCAGAGCTGGGAATGGAGTCCAGATCTCCTAAATCTCATTCCTGTTCTCTATCGTCTAAGCCAGTGGTTCTCAAAGCCGGTCCGCCGCTTGTTCAGGGAAAGCCCAGTTTGTTTACCTGCCGCATCCGCAAGTTCGGCCAATCGCGGCTCCCACTGGCCGCGGTTCGCAGCTCCAGGCCAATGAGGGCTGCGGGAAGCAGCGCAGGCCAAGGGACGTGCTGGCTGCCCTTCCTGCAGCCCTACTTGGCCTGGCTAGTCCCCAGCCCCTCTCTTGCTGTTCCCCCTCCGCCACAACCTCAGCACGCCACGCCATCGGCGCAATGCTGGGGGTGGCGGGGCCGCGCAGTTGCGGATCCCCGGTCTGACCCAGTGCTCTGGGTGGCGCGGCTGCAGCACCACGAGCCACTGGTGCTCCAGGCAGCGCGGTAAGGGGGCAGGGGTTGGATAGAGGACATGGAGTTCGGGGTAGTGGTCGGGGGTGTGGATAGGGGTCAGGGTAGGGGGGTTGGATGGGGCAGGGGTCCGGGGGGGGGCAGTCAGGCATGAGAGGGGGGGTTGGATAGGGTGTCAGGGGGCAGTCAGGGGTGGGGGGTCTGGGGGTGGTCAGGGAACAGGGGGTGGTGGATGGGGCAGGAGTCCCGGGGACCATCAGAGGGCAAGAAGTCGGGGGGGGGGCGGATAGGAGGCGGGGGCTGTCAGGGGGTGAGAAATGGGGGGGTCAGATAGGAGGCGGGGGCCGGGCCATGCCTGGCTGTTTGGGGATATACAGCCTCCCCTAACGGGCCCTCCATACAATTTTGGAAACCCGATGTGGCCCTCAGGCCAAAAAGTTTGCCCGCCCCTGCTCCAGAGTATAGTAGGATATGCTGGACTTGGAAGATGGAATAATTATTTTTTCCTTTTATCTTTAGTAGCAACCTTGCTGACAGCTTTTTTTCCTCCTCAGAGCCCTTCACCACCCATAGTGTGCAATGCGCTGATTGGTGTTATGGGCAGAGGAAGAGACTAGAAGCAGCTCTAAAAAGTCATTCCTGAATCATCTCAGTGATGTACTTTACTAAATTCTCAGTGGTGACGACTGGCTGGCTCTAAACAGTGCTTTTGGTTCTCTGTTTCAAGTCATTCTGCATTTACAGAGCTTATTTCAAACAACTGAATTATTCAGAAAAAGCTGATGGCAAGAAATCTCTCCGGGGGAGCAACAAGTCACTATATTATTTGTTTCAGATCTGCCAATAATGAATAGGATGGGGGAACAGGATTACTTTTCACTAATGATGAAAGAATCAAGTCATTGGCTCTTGCCATACTTCTCATTCACATTTATGATGGCCTAAAGTCAGTGGACAGTCTCTACGTAAAAGAATAAATGGACACAAATCAGATGTCAAGAATTATAACATTCAAAAACCAGTCGGAGAACACTTCAATCTCTCTGGTCACTAGATTACAGACTCAAAAGTTGCAATATTACAACAAAAAAACTTCAAAAGCAGACTCTAACGAGAGACTGCTGAATTGGAATTAATTTGCAAACTGGAGACCATTAAATTAGGCTTGAATAAAGACTGGGCGTTGATGTGTCATTACACAAAGTAAAACTATTTCCCCATGTTTATTTTTCCCCCCTACTGTTCCTCACATGTTCTTGTCAACTACTGGAAATGGCCCATCTTGATCATCACTACAAAAGGTTTTTTTTTTCTTTCCTGCTAGTAATAGCTCACCTTAACTGATCACTCTCATTATAGTGTGTATGGTAACACCCATTGTTTCATGTTCTCTGTGTATATAAAATCGTCCTACTGTATTTTCCACTGCATGCATCCAATAAAGTGGGCTGTAGCCCACAAAAGCTGATGCTCAAATAAATTTGTTAGTCTCTAAGGTGCCATAAGTACTCCTGTTTTGTTTAAAATCAGTGGAGTTATTCTGCATTTTCACTGAAGTACCATATGGCTAGGATATCCACAGAACAAGTTCTTAACATTTCTTATATATGATTACAGTATTCTAATTCCCTCATTGTTCTGCAACATGCATGTTTCATACCATTCTGAGCAGGAGCAATTTGTCGAACCTTCTACCAGCCAACACTTGTATGTCACAGAGCCACTGCTCCCCACTTCTTTAGTATAGCTGGGTCAGGAGGCAATCTGTTCTCCTCTGATCACATTAGTGGAGACAACCAGCAAGTACATAGTTTCTGCTTGATCTCCATATCACCCCTTATATGGCTCATACAGGATCACAACTTCAATACAGAAGTAGTGTTCTTGGGGAAGAAAGGCCTTCTGAAAACAAGTGTAGCTTTGAAACAATTGTGCATTAAATATGAAAAAATCTCACAGACAAGCCTTGATTTGACTCTGATCTTCCTTTCAAAGCACTCAGATACAAAGAGCAAAGGTGATTTGGACTCATTTTAATGAAACTGATGCAAAAGGTAGCCAAAAAATACTAAAAAGACTAGGAGAAACGTTCAGATAACATTATAATACCTGGGAATGAGATAGGCTGAGAAAGCGATGCAAGATGCTGCAGGAAGTTTTTGAAAGGCGCCAGGTTGTAATGAAGCTGCAAAAATTTTCATGACAATTTTTGTCATCTGTTATAATGTGTGTTTTATTTCATATTATAAATACTCCAACTCATTACAAGATGTCATTTTTATTTGTAACTTTAAAAATTCACAGTGTAAATTACTATGGATGAAATACATTCAGAAATATGTACCCTAAAATTAATATATCTTTTTATGTATCAGAAAGTTTTTAAAAGTTTATTTTAATTACGGTTTATTTCCAATATAAAGGAAATAAATTTGAATTTTAACCACTTAGAAATGAGAGTTCGAAGTAGTTTTAGGTACTACACCTACCCCTGAATATACCTGACAATTTGTGGTTTTACAATTGTGATTTTCTACAATGAATTTGCCCTTTTGATACACGGAAGAGTCCCACACAAATTAAAAGGCAAAAACTGACTATTCAGGGAAGCAATTAAACAAATTATATGGAGGTGCTGTCAAATGCTCAAATTTAACTCAAATATATATTTTTCCTCTACTCTTTCAGTTATACTCCTAAGTCTTCCTTGCAGGAACACTAGGTACAACATTTTCAGAAGAGTTTAATGTGACGGGGGGCTGGTACACGGATTTCCCAGTCCACAAAATAAGTCCGGCATCCACCAGTCATTTGCTGTCCCTTTTCCCCAGGGCCAATATTATGAAAACTTATACAGAGTCCAAACAGAACAAAACCAGCAGTAGCAAAACAAAGAGAGCAACAACCAACAGCCTCCACATACAGACCTATGGGCAGGTCTCCAACTCACACCCAGTGAGCTAAGCATCTTAGATTCTTCAGGCGTATTAGAGGGTGAAACAATAAAGAAGTTGCATTGCCTTGCTCTGCAGCAGTCCAGGGAAATGGGGTCTGGGTGTAGAGGCAAAGAAAACACAGCTTGTTTGAAGTGAATTCCTAGGCAGGACAGCTATAGTTCTACTCAGTAGAGAGGCCGCGCTAGCTGACTGTGCAATCCACAGCATACAACTCAACATGCAGTCCCTGGGGGGACCAAACAAATCAGTGATGACACAGCAGCCAGCAAAGTTCATGAATGGAATGGATTCCTGTCTAGTCTCTGTAGTCCTTTATTCTTGGTTTAGGAATAGATTCTGCAGCATCTGAGTAATACACGTTTATGGCCCCACCATTATCAAAACAGGAAAAATCATGGGATATGTTATCATTATAGCCATCATTGTACAGAATGAAAAGGTTCTTGAGCAAGTCTTGGAGTTAATCATTTTGGACCAAATCCTGAAGCCTAAGTATTCAAGCAGTGTACAAAGTATTTCCTGCTGGGTTTGTAAAGCACGAGAAGGAAATCCTCCCACCAAGGCTACGGAGTCAGAGCAGAGTCATGCTGCACATCCTGATATCTGCTGGGAGAGCAATACAGCGGTGCATAGACAATCCAGGAAGTTTTTGGAAACTGTAGGGGACAATTTCCTGGTGCAAGTGCTGGAGGAACCAACTAGGGGCAGAGCTCTTCTTGACCTGCTGCTCACAAACCGGGAAGAATTAGTGGGGGAAGCAAAAGTGGATGGGAATCTGGGAGGCAGTGACCATGAGTTGGTTGAGTTCAGGATCCTGACACAGGGAAGAAAGGAAAGCAGCAGGATACGGACCCTGGACTTCAGGAAAGCAGACTTCGACTCCCTCAGGGAACTGATGGGCAGGATCCCCTGGGGGACTAACATGAGGGGAAAAGGAGTCCAGGAGAGCTGGCTGTATTTCAAGGAATCCCTGTTGAGGTTACAGGGACAAACCGTCCCGATGTGTCGAAAGAATAGTAAATATGGCAGGCTACCAGCTTGGCTTAACAGTGAAATCCTAGCAGATCTTAAACATAAAAAAGAAGCTTACAAGAAGTGGAAGGTTGGACATATGACCAGGGAAGAGTATAAAAATATTGCTTGGGCATGTAGGAATGAAATCAGGAGGGCCAAATCGCACCTGGAGCTGCAGCTAGCAAGAGATGTTAAGAGTAACAAGAAGGGCTTCTTCAGGTATGTTGGCAATAAGAAGAAAGCCAAGGAAAGTGTGGGCCCCTTACTAAATGAGGGAGGCCACCTAGTGACAGAGGATGTGGAAAAAGCTAATGTACTCAATGCTTTTTTTGCCTCTGTCTTCACGAACAACGTCAGCTCCCAGACTACTGCACTGGGCAGCACAGCATGGGGAGGAGGTGGCCAGCCCTCTGTGAAGGAAGAAGTGGTTCGGGACTATTTAGAAAAACTGGACGTACACAAGTCCATGGGGCTTGCAAGGCATCCGAGAGTGCTAAAGGAATTGGCAGATGTGATTGCAGAGCCATTGGCCATTATCTTTGAAAACTCATGGCGATCAGGGGAAGACCCAGAAGATTGGAAAAAGGCTAATGTAAAAAAGGGAAGAAGGATGATCCTGGGAACTACAGGCCGGTCAGCCTCACCGCAGTCCCTGGAAAAATCATGGAGCATGTCCTCAAGGAATCAATTCTGAAGCACTTAGAGGAGAGGAAAGTGATCAGGAACAGTCAGCATGGATTCACCAAGGGAAAGTCATGCCTGACTAATCTAATTGCCTTCTATGATGAGATAACTGGTTCTGTGGATGAAGGGAAAGCAGTGGACGTGTTATTCCTCGACTTTAGCAAAGCTTTTGACACAGTCTCCCACAGTATTCTTGTCAGCAAGTTAAAGAAGAATGGGCTGGATGGATGCACTACAAGGTGGGTAGAAAGTTGGCTAGATTGTCGGGCTCAACGGGTAGTGATCAATGGCTCCATGTCTAGTTGGCAGCCGGTATCTAGCGGAGCGTCCCAAGGGTCGGTCCTGGGGCCGGTTTTGTTCAATATCTTCATTAATGATCTGGAGGATGGTGTGGATTGCACCCTCAGCAAGTTTGCGGATGACACTAAACTGGGAGGAGTGGTAGATATGCTGGAGGGTAGGGATAGGATACAGAGGGACCTAGACAAATTGGAGGATTGGGCCAAAAGAAATCTGATGAGGTTCAACAAGGACAAGTGCAGAGTCCTGCACTTAGGACGGAAGAATCCAATTCACCGCTACAGACTAGGGACCGAATGGCTAGGCAGCAGTTCTGCAGAGAAGGACCTAGGGGTGACAGTGGACGAGAAGCTGGATATGAGTCGACAGTGTGCCCTTTTTGCCAAGAAGGCCAATGGCATTTTGGGGTGTATAAGTAGGGGCATTGCCAGCAGATCGAGGGATGTGATCGTTCCTCTCTATTCAACATTGGTGAGGCCTCATCTGGTGTACTGTGTCCAGTTTTGGGCCCCACACTACAAGAAGGATGTGGAAAAATTGGAGAGAGTCCAGCGAAGGGCAACAAAAATGATTAGGGGACTGGAACATATGAGTTATGAAGAGAGGCTGAGGGAACTGGGATTGTTTAGTCTACGGAAGAGAAGAATGAGGGGGGATTTGATAGCTGCTTTTAACTACCTGAAAGGTGGATCCAAAGAGGATGGATCTAGACTATTCTCAGTGATAGCAGATGACAGGACAAGGAGTAATGGTCTCAAGTTGCAGTGGGGGAGGTTTAGGTTGGATATTAGGAAAACTTTTTTCACTAGGAGGGTGGTGAAACACTGGAATGCGTTACCTAGGGAGGTGGTGGAATCCCCTTCCTTAGAAGTTTTTAAGGTCAGGCTTGACAAAGCCCTGGCTGGGATGATTTAGTTGGGATTGGTCCTGCTCTGGGCAGGGGGTTGGACTAGATGGCCTCCAGAGGTCCCTTCCAACTCTGTTATTCTATGATTCTATGATATCCACAGTTGCTCTTCACCCCACAAAGAGATGAGTGTGACCAATGGAGTCTCACAGTTGTCAGTCCATCAGCCACAGCCTTGTCCTCCTCAAACACAGCACACTGGACAACAGGAATACCTGCAGAGCATGGCTGTGTTACATACAGTAAGCACACCCTCTGTGTAAGCTTCCCACATTGTCTCAGTGCCAGAGCTCATATTGGGGGGCTAACAAAGACTAAAACTGCTTCCCTACCCCCACCCAACATCCTGATTGTTGGGACGTTATAAATATCAAGCCTAACCTCAGTTATCATTTCAAGCAAAATAAAAACTTCTGCCTGTAGCAGTCAGAATCTTGACTGACCAATCAAGCTGTATTTGTGTTCTGAACTTTAATGAGCTTATTATATCTAAAAGCATCTCACATATGCTGGGAATAGGTGAATTAGGGGAGAATGTTCATTCAGATGTACCAAAGGAGGGGGAGGGTTGGAGGACCTTTGAAAATTTCCAAAGTGTCAAAGGTAACTGTCATGGATTCCTTAATTGGTTTGAGTGCAAAAATTGGGAATTCAATTTCAAAGACCCCTACACAATTCAAAGACTTCTTTGAAATGGACACACCATATAGGAAATGGACCATTGAAGTTTAAAGAGGAAGCTACAAAGGGTTAGAGAATTTAAGAATAGTTTAATCTGGAAATGCTATGTAGTTGTGTGCTGCAGGTTGTACTAAAATCTGGAGGTAATCTATATTGTCATAATGAACACCTTTGGCTCAGCAGTCTCAGAGAACAGCTATCAGAATCTCCAACTGTGCAGGCAATAAGACATACCTGGGACATGTCTTTCAGTATCCCACAGAGAGGATGAGACCTTGAATCATAAAATGCATCGTGCTATTAAAAGAGAAAGTTACGGGGGTGGAAGACTTCGTTTAACTAATAAGCTGTAATTAAGAGCTCTGACCTAGCTCACTATGCTTTCCACAGTGTTAATCTAGCTAAGTCTCATTCTGCTATATCATTTTGTGATTTTCCCTTCATTGTCACTCCCATGCTAACATAAGTAAATCGATGCTTACTTATCTGGAAGTACTGATAGGAACCATTTGAGGACAAGATTTCTAGGATGCTCCTGAAGAGGAAAAAAAACAAAACAACCCATCATCTGACCTCCATGGAGGTTAAGTCAGCATAGGATTTTGAGCATTCATACAGGCAAAGGTGAGGTACCCGTAGGGCACTTTCCTAAAAGATACTAGTGGGAAGCTGGCAGACTAGCACAAGCAGGGGGAGAACAATATGACTAACAAATGCAGGCCACAGCTTGAAAATATGAACTAACTGGTAGGGTCGAGAGGTTTGGCATGGTAATTTCAGGATGAACAGGGTATCACTTTACTTTTTGCATTTTCTCCTAAAGACTTTAGTACTGATGTTTGGAACCAATGAAACCCATGTGCACGTAGGGGAAGTAGATTGCTCTTTGAGCTGTAACCAGTAGTCCTGGGACCACCCGTCACCTTCTCCCAGCTGATGGCAATCTGTCGATAGTTGTGTTGGTTTCTCTGCTGAGTAGTAGTCTCTGACCACAAAGAGAGAAGTATCTCAGTGTATGAAAGGCAGTGTTGTCTAGTAGAATAATTATGGCACAAATATCTCCTGCATTCTAATCCCAGCTCTGACAACAACTCCCTCTGTGACCATGGCCAACTCACTTAAGATTTTCCCCCAGCTAGAATATGGAGTTAATTATCCTATAGGCGTAATGTGATGAATAATTTGTAAAGCATTATATTGGGTAGTATAAATATATTAACGTTTGTGGGGCAGACACGCTAGTGATGGAGGCCAAGATCAGTAACCAAAGAGACAGGAATGCCTTGGAGGAAGCATTACATATTATTCTAGAGAGAGAAGGTGTGACCGGAGTCCCAGTGGGGGCCAGCTGTGGTCACTCAATTAGGCTGAACTGCAAAGAATGGGGCAGACAAACCCCAAAAAGCTGGTGGATATTCCAATACTTAGATTTACCAAGACAGCATAAAACAGCTTCTTTATTACCTTACAGGTTACTCAAAAGTCCAAACAACACAGTTCCCTTAAAGTGAACAGCCTCAGGCCTCCATCCAGGTACTTCAGTCAAATATGATGATTTCTGAAAAATCTTACTTCATCATATAAAAGAAAAGGTTCTACCAATCCCAAAGGATCAGACACATTACCTCCCAGGTTAATGAATGTTTCAGATCTTACCCAAAATACATGCTACAATTCGTATTAACTAAACTAAAATGTATTAAAAAACAGAAGGGAGAGTATGGTTAAAGGATAAATATACGTACAGACATGAGTTCAATTCTTAAGATTCAGATTTATAGTGGAGATGGTGAGCTTTGTAGTTGCAAAGAGTTCTTTCAGAAATGATGATCCAGTTAGAACTGGGATCTCAATCCTTGTGGCCTAAACTTCCCCTGTATGAAGCCTCAAGCAGATGTGAGATGAACAGGATCAGAACCCAAGGATCTTTTATACAATTTCATGTCCTCTTTGACAAGCTGGAGTTCCTCAGGGAACAAAAGGTAATTAGGATGACTTTGAAGGAGGTCTATCACCGGTACTTAGCTATACGAATTAACATAAGGCAATTGGCTTGTCCTCCACCATTCACAGATGATTTGCTATACATTTCAAAGAGAGGTGAATACAGAGATATCCCATGTTTACAATTCATTTAAAAGCTAGGATGTTCTTTTGATCTCTGAATTATCAGAATACAGCATAGACAGGGACTGTTGATTACATTGTTGACCATTATCCATATATAAAAACATGCAAAACCACAAACATTATCTCCCCACTTGTCTTCAAGGGTTGAATTTGAGCCATTTATTTTGCAGGATGTTTAACCCTTTCTAGCCATGCATCACAAAAGAGTAGGTGGACATTGCTCCCATTTGAATTTCCTTGTCTGTCCCAGGGGGTCAAGATATGAATTCAGAGAGCAAGGCAGCAGAGAACAAAAAAGTTGTGCAAATGGGAAGATAGGGAACAGAAAGGATGACAGAGGATGGAGTAATATGGACCCAATCCTATCATATGCTGATCACCTCCAATTTGCAATAAAGTCAACAGCAGTTGAGGGTGCATCACACAATACAGAATCAGGCCCTATGAAAGAGAAAGAATAGAGAAAATGAATTTATTTTTTCTTTGAAAAGCAGTGAGAAAGAAGGTAGTAAAGTCACAGAACAATTCACAAAAAGGTAAAAAGGAAATGGAATTTGGGATTTAGGAAGCAAGAGACACAGAACTATCAGGTTCATGAATTTGACTTGTGCTCTTTTATTTTAATTGTACTTCAAAGAGATGCCCCGCCTCTCTAACTATGGGGAGAAAGAGTGGAATGGAGATTTGGAAAACTTCTGTTATTTGAATATTCCTAGTTATTCTGGATTCCATAGCATAATTGGAGGAAAAGTCAGAAAATGAAATTTAGAAGCAAAGACAATTTATAAATCACCCTAAAAAATCAAAGCAAGACTCCTGGTTTTATATCTGTTACCACTGGCTATTTATGTTAGAGTAATATTGCTGACTAATCTGGATTTTATAGTTAAATATTGGAGAAGACATTAACCTAAAATTCACCAGAATGTAGGCAAAAACCTCTAGTATTTAATGGCTATTCGATAGGCAATCTGAAATTAATCAGCAGTCAATTCACTTCCAAAGACTGAATCCATCGCCATAGCTGGGAACAGCACCATGGATGGTAGCCGAAGTAGAGAGGTCAAGGCAATAAGAATAGCAAACAAATTTCCCTCTTATCACTAGAAGTGATTTTTGCAGGGTTGAACAATGGTGGTGGCACAGGATGGGGAGGTTTATGTGGTTACTCCCCATGCTGCACATATCCTGTGACTAGAAAGAAAACTTACATTCTTACTTTCAAGCTGGAACCTTTCAAAGGAATTAACATTTTTAGATGTGTAGAAAATGGGACATTTTAAAAAATTTATTAATGGAAAGAATTTTCCCTAGGTTGTACAGGGAAGCCAAATCATAGCCCGACTCACAATCCAAAAGGAATTTATCATGTACATATAGGCTAGTCCAACTCTTGTTGAAGACAATGGGAGCCTTTAATGAGAGGTGGATTAGCCCCATAGCTGGGATGGCTGCTACTTGGTCCATAATGTTCCTAATAGAAGGATTTATGGGTAGTAATAGTAGTAATGAGCATTTATACAGCTCTTATTTATATTTTCAAAGAGCTGTACAAACATTAGCTAATTAATCATCACAACAGCCGTGCTAGGTAGGAAAGTTATTATCAAGTAATTGCCTATAGCATACAACCTAGAGATTTTCCCTTTAACCTTATCTCATGCTTTCAATTTCCACAGATTTCTAAATTGCCTCTCTGCTGGAAAACCATTTTGTTCATGACTGAATTATAGATTTATTTTACTTATATTTACTTTTATTTAAAGGTGTATTGAAATAGTGAATTAAATTATTAATTAATAGAAATTAAAAATAGTCTGTCCCTTTATTCTTGTGTGTATAGGTACTTTGAGTGCCGTCATAAATCAAGGACATTGCATTCTCAATGCATTTGAGCTAACAAGCACTCTGATGACCTTGTGGAAGTTAGTCACTCTTTTCACTTCTCGGTGCTGTTGCTGTCCTACCTATGAAACTGGGATACACAGTTCTCTCAGTACAGGCAATGGAGCGAGAGTAGATTAGCTGCTGCCTGAGTTGTTATTTTTCTGTTTGACATCTAGTAGATAAGAGTATCTGTCATCGTATTTTGTGCAGCTTCTCACCGAGAAGGAAACAAATAAGCAGGAATAGAAGGATTTAAAAAAAAAAATTAACTCGCTTGGGAATATATTCAGTTACCTCCACAGACATAACTTGTTTCTAATCCAGAGGGAGAATTTCCAGTAAATAATTAATGATCTCAAGCTTTCTCTGAGTAGGGGCCTCATGCCTACTATGTTTTAGGTGCTTAGAAACAATGGTGATGAGCCAGATACTCTGCTGATATAAATTGTTGCAGCTCCAATTAACTTTGGTAGGTTAGGATGCAATGGATTGGCTTCAGTGGAGCTGTGTCAGTTTGCACCTGCAGAGAATTTGGCCCTGACATAGAATAGAATTCATAGATTCATAGATATTAAGGTCAGAAGGGACCATTATGATCATCTAGTCTGACCTCCTGCACAATGCAGGACACAGAATCTCAACCACCCACTCTCACCTGTGTCTGAGCTATTGAAGTCCTCAAATCATGGTTTAAAGACTTCAAGGCGCAGAGAATCCTCCAGCAAGTGACCCGTGCCCCATGCTGCAGAGGAAGGCGAAAACCCCCCAGGGCCTCTTCCAATCTGCCCCTGAGGAAAATTCCTTCCCGACCCCAAATATGGCAATCAGCTGAACCCTGAGCATGTGGGCAAGATTCATCAGCCAGATACCCAGGAAAGAATTCTCTGTAGTAACTCAATAACACCATTTACTAGCTTGTACAATTATTTATATTATTTTAGTGTGTAGGAACCCCACTCATGGACAAAGACCCTCTTTGTGCTAGGTGCTGTACAAACAGAACAACAACATCCCAACTTCAACAAGAGCACAGGAACTTGACTTGAATGTCAGGTCAGTACCGGGAGTGATAGCAGGGCATTCCTCCTCATTTCTCTTTAGATTTCAAATCAAATTAGCACACACCACTAAGATTATACTTAATTTAGCACACAGAGCTTCAGTGAGGAAACCTCCTATAGTTTTGTACATGTAGGGACTAATCCTAAAAGGTACCGAGCATTTGTATCTTCCACTGTAAATCATGTGGGCTGAAGATTCTGAAATTTTCTCATATGAAATTTTCATTTTACCTGCACATTTCTTCACTTTTCTCACATAAATGCAAATTTAATACAAAAGGCTCCCTCTGCCCTGCAGAGGTACCCTTCAGAGGTAGGGACCTGGATCAGCAGGGGGGAAGTAAACCTGTGACCCCCTTTGAAAAATGACCACCCCCTGTTTTCTCCCCTCTATGTGGGCACTGAGTTGCCTCATAGGCTTGAAGAGAAAGACTGATGGGCTGGAAAAAAGGGCGTAGTGGAAGCCTATCAGCTCCGATAGGCAGGATTTGGGGGTTTTCCACTTTCCTCTCAGAAGTCCCAGGGACCTGCTTGGTAGGTTAGGTTGCAACAACACAAGTTTTACAGACATCCAGTGCCAATAACTGTTCAATAGAGGAGAATTTGAATTGGAAGCTGATTATGAGAATGTATCTCTAAAGAAGGTGAGGATGGCTGTTCGGGGTCCTAATGTTTGGTACAGTGAGAAGACAACCCTTTCTTCCCTCTATCTCAACCCTCATACAGTGAGCAGTGACTGGGGCCCAAGCAGTGGTGCTGGGACTGGTTAAAGGGGTGTGTGTATGTCAAAGAAGGGACAAGAGAAGTCCTCCAACTGGTATGGATGAGAGAAGGATGACCAGCACTGGACACTGCTGGAGAGTTCCCAGATGTGTTACTTAATAAAGCTGTCATCCAGTTAAATCGCATTTATGGTCTCTTGTCTTCCTTCCTGCTGTGTCCAGGAAAATGAAACCGCTTCAAATAAGTGCATTAAAAGCAATATTAACTAATATGAAGTTATTACTCAAAAGTTTTTGCTAAATAGCTGTTCACTGAGGGTCAAATCCTACAACTCTTACTGAGCTCTAATTCAGGTCAGACTCCTGTGGAAGTTTATATCAGGTTTGCCTGAGACACTACAGGATTAAGTCCTAAAGATTAAGTCCACGTTCCCTGCACGGAGCTCCAATACAGAAGCTTTGCATGGGAAAAATTAAACTGAGGTTTAGGTTTAGGGGAATCTTCTCTCCCATTGCATGGGCTGCAGGGTGAGCACTTGAGTAGCTGCATCACAGCATTAGCCCACTCGTCCAACCCCTTACATGAGAGTTAATCAATCAGTTAGTTCTAGCAGGGTATGGAGCCACTGACCACGACCCTATCATTCCCCAGTCCATTCCTGTGATCCCATGGAAAGAGCTGCCCTATAGCTGTTTCCTTTACAGCCTCTCCACTTCACTCTCATATTGAGGTGTTGCTGTGCTTTGACTCTGCAGCAGGAGGCAGGACCAGAGGATTGTCTTCTAGGAAGGCAGGTAATATAAACAGGAGAATGAACTGGATCACTTGTTTCCTTCTGATCACCATGAACATAGATTTGTGTCAAATCCCTCATGGAGAAGTCCCAAAAGGAGTTAGTTGGGAATAACAATCTTTCTATTATCAGAGGGGTAGCTGTGTTAGTCTGGATCTGTAAAAGCGGCAAAGAGTCCTGTGGCACCTTATAGACTAACAGACGTATTGGAGCATAAGCTTTCATGGGTGAATTCCCACTTTGTCGGATGCATCCATCTTTCTATTGAACGTTTAGACTCTTTAAATGACCCAGAAATTTCTACAATAGGGACATAGTATCCCCTTAAAGGCTTAAAAATTCTGTAGAAAGGCTAACATTCTCCACTGATTTTTAGAGTAATTTCCATCAAATCCTATTCAAATTCTGCAGGATCTTCTTGGCCTCATAGCTGTTAAATTCCAGAGGACTTTTTTCACAAAGGTATATCTAATTAAAGAAATAACATTGCCTAAAGCACCCAGTGTGCCACATGCCATAACTGACATTGTATTGCTGCACTACCAAAAGGCTTTATTTCAAGAATTTAAAGAAAAAAAATAACATGCAGTAAATCAGCCTTCATTATTATTTTCTTACCTATTTAGTTGCACTATCTGTGCTATGCCAGACTGTGATACCCTTACCCACACATTAAATAGAACCTTACATTACAAGAAGTCCTTCTGAAGTCAATGGAAAAGGCAACTTACTCATAGAGTAAAGTTGAAGAAGGGTATCTCAATCTCATCCTATGCTTTAAGTTACACCAAGTAACACAGAATAACTGCTTGGCGTGATCACAGCACCAACAACAGTTTAATGAACTATAAGTACTAATGAGACTGATTGCTGAGAAAGTGGGGAAGGGATAATTAATTGGGTTTTATTTTCATTTCACAGGTAGTACAATTACCTGGTATTTGTAAGTGCCCATTCTACTTCTTCACTTACCTTATTGTTTCCTTTTTGTACAGCAAATAGCTTGGTAATCAGAAATTAAAAGGAAGAGATATTGTTTCCCACTGAGCTATTCAATTTGAGGCTGTTACTGAACAAAATCATAACAACTATAATGGTTTTGATTAAAATGATAAAGAGACACCTTCTGTTCTGTTTATACTAGTGTAAGAGAGCAGAGTTGCTTCAAAATCCTGTTGTACACATGTGGCTGAAGTGGAGGTCACACCCTCAATGCAGAGGTCCAAGAACTGAAGGGATGGCCCCTTATTTCCTAATGTCTGGGGTTTTGCATGGTTTGGGGGTCCTGTCACAGCTCTTTCCTAAAGACAGTAGCTTCCCCCCCACACCCGCCCACAGCCCCCTAACCCACATAGTTCCAGACATCCATGACTTGAAAGCTACAGGTTTTAGTTTAATTTTTCCTGACTCACTGGTTTTTCCATGGGAGAATATCCTGGGGCCTGCTCTGTTTACCTTGAGCAATGAAGTTCCCATTAGAAAGACCAGTTATTAGCTAAAAAAAACAACAAAGAGTCCAGTGGCACCTTAAAAACTAACAGATTTATTTGGTCATAAGCTTTCATGGGTAAAAAACCACTTCTTCAGATGCATGGAGTAAAAATTTGATCAGGATGGACGTAGTCCACTCCCAATAATTGATGAGGAGGTGTCAATTCCAGGAGAGGCAAAGCTGCTTTTGTAGTAAGCCAGCCACTCCCATTCCCTATTCAAGCCCAAATTAATGGTGTTAAATTTGCAAATGAATTTTAATTCTGCAGTTTCTCTTTGAAGTCTGTTTCTGAAGTTTTTTTTGTTCAAGTATAGCTACTTTTAAATCTGCTATAGAATGTCCAGGAAGATTGAAGTGTTCTCCTACTGGCTTTTGTATGTTACCATTCCTGATGTCCGATTTGTGTCCATTTATTCTTTTATGTAGGGACTGTCCGGTTTGGCCAATGTTATTAGCTAGAGACTATACAGCTTCATCATGGAAGTTACAGTACTTCATAGCAAAGCTGCACATTCCTAAGGCATTGTACGTTTTCAATGAGTAAGAAATACTTTTCCTGACAATTTGTCAAATGAGGACAGTTATGTTCCTCCTTCTCTGCTTAATGGGGCTGAAAACAAACAGCACCATGTTTGTTGTGTCTGATTTCATACCATCCCTCTACAGAGTTGAAGGCTCAACTTTCAGCCCTGACTTGTGTGTTAGGAAGTGGAGAACTATACCTCAGAAATAATCTGAAGTGAATACAACCCTGAGAATAGGGTTTGTTAGTGCTGCCAAGCCATCAAAGAGAGCATATGTATTATTTTTGAGTGTAAACATATTGTCAGAGCCCTGGTCGAGCTCCCCGGTTGAACATGTGTTTGGACCCACATGCTTGCTTAGCCTATCTGCTTTTTAGGCTCCTCTTGGTCACTGGGTAGATTTTAGCCAGCAACAGTCTCTGGCTTCAGCCTCACTAGCCCACTTATTTTGCACAGACTCTCTGATAACCCTCCCCAAAACTGTGGCCCTGCAGCCAAGCTTCCCTAGGCCCCCAGGACAAATTCTAGCCCAATGATGAGACACTTAAGCACTCCCTTTACCAGAACTTCACCTTGTGGACAGTCTGATTTAAAGTTTAATGCTTGACGGACCCTTGGAAAAAGGCTTTGCAGGAGAATTTCTAAATATCATTCTTTAGACAGCACAAGAAAGAGACAGATCCAGATAAAACAACACACACCTACATGTCATTTCCTGCCTCAGTTACCTCACCACTCAAGCAGGCTTTGGAATTTAGGTCAGTGTCCTTTCAGGGGTTCAAGACCCCTCTGCTGGACCCACTTCTCTAGCTTAAGGCTTTTCCTCCAAAATATATAGTCACTCTGACTTGTAAAGTCGCCTTCCATCAGCTTTGGGTGGTCCTGAAATCACCAGTCCCTTCTCCCTCCTAAAACCTTCCCTTCTGTACTTCTCTCGTCCTCTGTGAGCCCTGGTCTGCACTATAAACTTATGTCATTATGACTATGTTGCTCACCCTTGAGCAACACATTTATGCTGACCAAACTCCTGGTGTAGACAGTTCTATGTCAATAGAAGGACTTCTTCTATTGCCATAGCTACCGCCTCTCTGGAAGGTGGAGTACCTATGCCAACAGGAGAGGCCTTCTTCAGTAAGTGCTACAGTGATGCAGCTGCACTGGTGCAACACTATAAGGGTAGACAAGCCCTGAGTCTCTCCTCAGCTTCTCACCGTGTGTGTTTTAGGCACCTCCTTTGACAGCTGTCTTTATTCCCTTCTGGGATTTTCCACTCCTTATAGTCCTAGCTCTCTGTAGATAAGTTGGAGAAAACTGGTTTCACTTAGGACGCAGCCATCCCACTGTCATGTTTGGGCAAGATCTATTCAGGTGTTGGTCTTAGGTGCCCCTCTCTATCTCCTTAACACAAGAACTAAAAGATAGTAGGGGTTTAAACATACAGAGATCAATCTCAAACAGAATTCATTATCTGAATCTAAAGAGATTTCACCAAGTCATCATACAGACATGACATTTTAAAAAAACAACAACAACCGAGCTTAGGGGTTTTTTTTAGCTTGGGTTTGTTCTAATCAGACTTCCCAGACTAAGCATTACATTGCAGTTCTCCCTGTCCAGGAAGGAGAACCATTTTTCTATTCTGTTTCACCATAAGACCCTCAAAACAGATTTTATTCAATGGAGTTTGAAAACATTTTTCTTCTCCAAAGATGTATCTATTTAAAGAGTTCTAATATGCTGTCCAGTATCTTAACAGAATTTGAATGGGAGACCCCTAAAATTAGTTTTGCTAAAGAAAAGATAAAGGAAGGCTTTGCTAAACCTATTTTTAAAAAACAAAATATGAAAACATTATTTGTTCTCTTTTAAGCACTCAAGCAGTACTTTTGACAAATCTTGTGCTGTGTTCAAGAATCTCAGCATAAATTAGAGCATAAACAAAATGAAATTTGTCAGTTCATTCTTTGGCCAAGCTGAGCAAAATGCACAAGAGAAACAGTGAAAAGAAATTTTAAACATTTCTTTTAGTTTGAAATATAAAAGTGTTATTAGTAACATGGGTGAGAATTTTTTAAAGATGATATTTTAAAATATCATCCAAGTGTCTCTTTAAGGGACTGATCCTGCCAGCTTCTCAGCCCTGGACTCCCATTAAAATTAAAGGAAGCAGCATAAACTGGGATTGAATTAAATTTACCAAGTTTTCCCTCAGCTCTTGTTGCAATACACTGTACATAGTCCACTGGACTCCTTTTAACTGTCTCCATACATTAGCCATATATCTTGCCATTCATTTATTCTGTAGGTTGTTTATGACTGCAAACATCCAATCGCTGATTTAGACACTGTACCCTGGAGCATGCCACAACATTTGCATTCCCAAATGCTCAGCTCAGACTATGAATTTGATCAGATGGGAGGTATGGTATGAAAACTCACAAACGATATCCTTATTCAGAGAATGCACAACCATGTTTCAGGTATTGTCTTCTTGTCTTTCAGGTGATAATGTTAATAACTTATGTCAGAAGACAAGGAATATAAAGTCACAGGAAGAAACTGTATAATTCAGAGAGCTGTTGGAATTCTAAAACTGTATTAGATACCTTGACAAATTTGGTGGCATGTTATATGTTAATGAAAAGGAAAATGGAATAGATATAAGGCTAATAGAAACAGGTGCTGGTTGCAGCCTACTTTTACTAGTGATAATCTTTAAAGAAGACACAGAAACCAAGCTTTTCCCTTCTCAGACACTAGCCAAACGAGCAACATTTACAGGGCTAGATCCTCAGTTAGCGCAAATTAGCATAGCTCCACTGACTTCAAAAGAGCTATATCAATTTACGCTAGCTGAGGATTTGGTCCAGAGCTTTTCCATAGCCCTTAAGTGCTCGCCAAAGATTTCAGAATATTTACCAAGCTTGGAGTGCCTGTCTACAGACTTGATATCTTTCTGAAAAATCTAACTATTGAGGATAATAAATGTTCCCAATTCACATGTTCAACTTTTGTTGACAGTGGGAAATCTGTGTGCAGAAGACTGTATCCTGCTGCATATCAATTACACACTGTAAATTTTAAACATTTTTTCCTTTCTTCTCCCATAAGGAACTAGAAATCCTCATTCAGAATGTCTCACCATATGTGAGACATTCCCCCAAGTCTTTTCCTAGCTCAGGTCCCTGCACTCAGTTATGTTGGATCAGGGTCTGGATGGCCATTCTTAGAAGTGTGCTTTAATCCTGACAGTCTTCACCAGCCCACCCTTATAATAATCCAAGACCAAGAAAGTCTTCCTGATGGTTTCCCATGATTGAGCTAAAAGCACCCCTTTAGAATCTTCAACAGAGAGTCACTTGACTCAAGCACCTGGTGCCCATTGGTCTGCTCAACCTTTGCAGAATTACCTTTCTTAAAGGGATCATGCCTTAGTACAGGGTTAGCTGTCATCAGGCCTCACTGCCCCTAAACAGGACAGACCACCTTGTTACATTGACGACATGCTCAGCTTCCATGAAGAACTGCCCCCATTAACAAAATAGCATTTCATCCAAGAGAAGAGTTAAACAGAATTCATAAGACTTTTAGAAAGCAAATGAGTAAAAACATAAAAATGGTCCAAATGGGCCATAAGGAGCTGGCTCTAGAACTAAACCTGGTGTACTGCTGCTCATGAGACAGAAAATGTCCTCAGACCTCAGCCAGGCCAGAAGCCTGTAAAAGAGTTGCAGATCACTAAGCAGGCAATGGCTGTGGTGCCAATATCTCATTAAGAATACAATTAAAATTACCGCTCTCCCCCCCCCAAATTAGAATATCATGTGTCAAACAATTTGTGAAAAGAGCACCCAAGCTCTAAAACTCCCACACACGCTGTCTTTCGCCACAGTAGGAACACAGACATTCATCAAAAAAGATATTGTGCAAAAGTAGCTCAAACCATCAATAAATGGCCTGGAACGGCTTCCTGCGCAACCATTGAATCAAGCTTCACCCTGTATGCAAAGATGGCTACCCCTGTGCTTCTAATGGAACCATGATTCACATAAACTTCCCCTCGCCAATCAGCAAGCCAGTGAGCTTGGTTGCCTGAATCTGTGTGCGTCTCTTACAAAAATGTGGACACTTCCTTTTTCTGGGACAGGTACTCAAAAAGAGCCATACGTTTTTTAATGTCCCTGCACCCATTCACATTCATTCAGAGAACCACATACAAAATTATCCATTAGACCAGTACTCTATTACTAAGGGGGAAAAAAACCAAGCCTCAAAAACACCAAATTCTCCTATATCCATTAATCCCCAACTTTGGTCAGTTTTTTCTCCCAATCTGTGCTATTTCTGTCTGATAAACTTGTAGACGTCTCATAGTATACTGAACACACTATAATAGGTTAAGATCAGGAAACCCATCTGCCGTCTCCTCTCCATGTTTCCCCTTAGTCTTATCCAGAAACCTACTAAGGGTGTCCAGAGTATATCCCCTTCAGGGAGTTCAGAATCCAAAGAATGTGTGAGTTTGTCACCCCCCAACACCCAGACTCAGTCACAACTGACCTCAATGGGAAGGGAGGAGGGCAGGGAAAGAGGGAACCTCAGAGAAACTGGAGGGAGTGGGCTGCTGGGACCAAGGGAGGCAGAACTACCATCAGAGAATTGTCCATGTCCCTGACAAAAAAAACCCTCCTAATCATCCCCAATAGTGTGCTTCCCAACTGTGCTGACCAAACTAGCCCTCTTCGCAGCGTCCTTGGAGACTGGAGCCTCTTCCTCTAATGGCCAGTTGCTGCTTCGGGGCTTTGCCAGCAACCCAGAATCCACAGCTAATGCTGCAGATATCATAGCAACAGGCTCAGGCTCCATTTCGCAGTCAGGCTCAGGCCAAGAGGCCACTGAGTCAGTAGCCACAGAACCAGTAATACCACCTCACTCAGGTTGTAAAGAGGGTTGCCCATGACCAACAAAACCAGAGACAGCTGGATCCTGTTGGGACACAGTCTCTGCCAGAGCCACCCCACCTTAGGCTTTACGTTCAGAGACTCCCACGTTCCCAAGTACAGGATCATCTTAGGGCACTGATTAACCAAGCGTGTCAGCCTCCCGCACTGAAAACAGCTGCCCTCATGTCCTCAGCTGCCAACAACTTAGTCACACTCCCCAATTCTATACTTCATGGAAACTTTTAGAACTTTGGCAGCATTGTTTAATATATAATCCTGCCTACGAAGGGACAAGATATGCAGGACCTCTGGTATGCTACAGGGACAAAAAAAACACCCACACAACAATCCCCTCCACAGTCATCTGCTCAACAAGGCTAAGTGGGGAAACACAACAGCCTTGCTCATGGGGGGAGGCATAACTCACAGTTTTAAACCCAGTCATCTTCCCCACAGTTAGAACACATTCCTCCACAGAGGCAGAGTCTGCAGGCAAAATCTGCAACCCATGGCCGTGGGTTAAACCCTCAAAATCCACAACAAACTGAGGTGTTTTCCCCCTTGGCTGGCCATGCCAGCCAAGAGGGCAGACAAAATCCTGCTAAAGTAAGAGAAATCCTGAAATTAATTCTACAATCACAAAGCAGAGCCCCATTTCCCCAACAGAAAGAAACACAACCAAAGCACACCCACTCTCAGTCTCTCCCCCACTCCCAACATTCCCACAGTCCTCTGACAGAGAGTTATGAATAGAGAAATGCTCACTAGATTTTCACCAATGTTTTGCCAGTATATTTTCCTTGCTTGATGTTGTCTGCCAAGTGTCAATTTCCACTCAATGTATTGCTGTAGTTGAAGGAAAACACTGACACATTGAGTGTGAGGAAACATATACTTCAATGTCTTGGGCAGAGGTGGGCAAACTACAGCCCGCGGGCCACATCCGGCCCATGGGACCATCCGGCCTGGCCCCCAAGCTCCTGGCCAGGGAGGCTACCCACTGGCCCCCGCAGCCACACCACCGCACCACCAGCACGCTGGGCAGCGGGGTTGCGTGCTCCTGAAGGGCAGCATGTCTAGCTCCAGCCAGGCGGCGTGGCTGCCATACATGCTGCTCTGAGCGGCATGATAAGGGGGATGAGGCCAGGGGGTTGGATAAGGGGCAGGGGGTTCTGCGGGGCAGTCAGGGAAGAGGGAGCAGAGGGCGGTTGGATGGGCCAGAGGTTCGGGGGGGGGGGGGGCGCGGTCAGGGAATGGGGGGGTTGGATAAGCGTGGGAGTCCTGGGGGGCCTGTCAGGGGGCGGGGGTATGGATAGGGGTTGGAGCAGTCAGGGGACAGGGAGCAAGGGGGGTTGGATGGGGGTGGGGTCCTGAGGGGGTGGTCAGGGGGTGGAAGTGTGGATAGGATTCAAGGGGGTTGGATGGGGGTGGGGTCCCACGGGGGGCAGTTAGGGGTGGGGGTCCCAGGAGGGGGCAGTCAGGGAACAAGGAGCAGGGAGGGTTGGATGAGTCGGGATTCTGACGGGGGCAGTCAGGGGGCTGGAAGTGGGAGGGGGCAGATAGGGGGCGGGGACCAGGCTGTTTGAGGGGCACAGCCTTCCCTACCCAGCCCTCCATACAGTTTTGCGACCTCGATGTGGCCCTCGGGCCAAAAAGTTTGCCCAGCCCTGGTCTTGGGGGGTCAATGAAATGATTTTCCAATCTAGAATTTTCAAGAAGAGAAACTTGCCTGGGAATGAAACAGATTAGCACAAGAAGAAGTATCAGACTCTTGCATCCCAGAGGCAAATATACCTTCTTTCCTGCCAGTCACATTTTCTTTTTCTTTAATTACAATACAATACTTTGATGAACCTTCTTGTTGTTTTGTTTGATCCTCAGAGAAATGGTATTCAATTATGCAGTCAAAGTGTTTTTGGCATAGAGTTTGTTTGTCAGACACAAGGCAACGTAGACGATCAAATTAATCAACAAGCTCCGCTTGATTGTGATAATGATGAATTAAACATGTGCTGTCAGAAGCTAATTTTGTCAGATACATTTATAATTTTACTAATTCATCATGCTACCTATTTCTTGTTCACTTTATTCTAACCCTCTGAAAAGTGTGTTGATTATACTAGTTGTAGCTTCTAATATTTGTTTCCATGTTGCTGATCATTCCATCATAACTAACATCCTTTTGAAAAAGCCTATAAAATTTAACACAGGCTAAAAAGAAAAGGAGTACTTGAGGCACCTTAGAGACTAACCAATTTATTTGAGCATAAGTCTCTAAGGTGCCACAAGTACTCCTTTTCTTTTTGCAAATACAGACTAACACGGCTGTTACTCTGAAACACAGGCTAAGAGTCTACCTATGTAAATCTTTAAACCTACAAGATTTATTCTAAAGCAGGGGTGCAATTCTCTATTAAATTCTGTAGGATTATAATTTCCATAGAACCCTATTGCATTTCTGGATAACACTAGTTTCAATCTACTACATTCTATAGGCATTTTCTACAATAAATATATCATGAACTAAATTCCATAAGACTTTTCCAGAAGGAAAAAGGGATGAACCCCTAGATTTCTAAAAACCCATAGAATTTAATAGAGAATGCTATTTTTCTATAGTTTTTCTAAAACTGTTCTATTAGAATTATACAGCAGAGTATTCTCTACTATTGTTCTATATTAAATTTATAAAATTGGCAAGATCACTTTCTGTTATACTCTATACGACTAAGCTGGTAGAGGCCCTGGCTGCATCATATAAAAGCTACCCACTCATTATATAGAGTCAGAAGGACCCAGATCCTCCAGAAGCATTTAGGCAACTAACTCCCATTGAAATCAATAGGAGTTGGTGCCCAAATATCAATGAATAGTAACTGCTCCTAGAGTCTGGTTCATTGACAAGAAGATAACTCCAAAACAACACATGAACCAATGCTAATCAGCCATTTCCCCATATCAGGTAGCTCCTAGGGCTCCTTTACTCCAGGCTAAGCCGTCTCTGAGGGATTGGCTGCTGAGGGGCTGTCAGTTCCAGACGCTAGCTCTCTACTGTAGAAGGCTCCCTGCCCCCTCCCCCCAGATGTTCAAAACTCACAAGCCAGATCTCAGAAAAAATAATGAGACTTTAAAAAGATCATTATTTTAAGTCAACAAGCTCACCCCCATTTCTTATTTTTTTTAATTTGCCTTTTGGTTTCCGGGTCCATATGTTGTACTCAGATCATATTTTCCAGCTTTTCTCTAGAAGTGTGATGGTTAGAAATTTTTTTTTTTTAATAATGCAAGCTGAGATTCTCACATAATCACTTGGTTTCAGGAACTGGGATTTGAGTGTCACGTACACTGAAACTTGGGATAAAATCCTGATAGTTGGCAACACTGCATTCTAAATCTACACCAAAGAGTCAGTAGTAATTAACCTGCATTCCAGATCCTGCTGTCTGGATAGGGAAACAGGAGAATCTTGCTACCCTGTTACAAGGACTTTCCCATACAGGAAAGTTACAAATATGGGTGAGAGACTGCAGGGTTTCTTTGACATTGTAGGCCTTGCTTGTCATGAGTAAGTGGATATGGAAGGCGCCTAGTTTCTTGGTGATAGGATTAGGGAGGTAACTGGATCATCTGTTTGGAGACATGATTACTCTGCTATGCTGAATTAGCCAAGATGAGGGTAGACATCTTGGTACTACTGACAATGGAGGAGATAAACCTGGAATGTAGTGGGGAGAGGGTCGATAGGTATGTATAGTGTGGGAACAGAGCATGCAGTACAAGGATTGGTTAAATAAGCTAGCCAGCCCTAAAGAATTGAATGTCTAATAATGCTATGTGTAAATAAAGGAAACGGTTGAGGTGCAGCTTTGGATCTGTTTGCATATGATCAACTCTGTATGCCTAATAAAGATACCGGAGACACAAACTTAGGATCTAACTGAGTTCTTGGGAAAGCTGAGTGGAAGAGGTCTTGGAAGGAATCCTAACAATTACAACAGGTAAAAAGTGAGACAACCATTCCAGATTATGCCATTTGATCAGTGGAAACAAAACAACAACAAACAAACAGAAAAACACACCCCTGTGGAACCATTAGCCTGATGACCTAGGCACATCAAGAGAACTGCAAAAGATTTTCCCAAACAATCTGAGCACAGTCAGTGGAGCTGAAAAAAAGAAGCTAAGGGCTTGGCTACACTTGCAAGTTAGAGCACATTAAAGCAGTCCCAGCGCCCTAACTCATGACCCGGCCACACTGACAAGGCACTTAGAGCGCCTGGACTCTGCAGCTGGAGCGCTCCTGGTAATCCACCTCCACGAGAAGCAGAACACTTGCTCCGCCTCAGCTGAAACGCCCCAGCGTCAGTGTGAATGAGGTGTTGCATTACTGTGCTCTGATCGGCCTCCGGAAACGTCCCATAATCCCCTTAAGTCAAGTGGCCACTCTTGTCATTGTTTTGAAATTGGCTGTAGGAATGCGGATATGCCCTTTCAAAGCTCCCTTTCTTGCAGCCGGCATGCTTATCTGCTCTGGGACAAAGCAAGCCATTACTGTGGAATGCTGCTGTTGTGAGTGTGCGAGAGAGAAGGCTGGGAGGAGGGAGGTCTGCTGTTGTCTGAACTTACAAGATAGCATGCTGACATGCTCGCAGCCCCCCCAAAACCCACTCTCTCTCCCCCCACCTACACACTCCCTGTCACACTCCACCCCCGCCCCCCCATTTGAAAAGCAAGTTGCAGCCACTTGCATGCTGGGATAGCTAACACAACGCACTGCTCTCTGAGGCATTGCAAGAGCTGCTAATGTGGCCATGCCAGTGCGCTTGAATCTGACAGTGTAGACACACTGCAGCGCTTTCCCTACTGCGCTCTTTGAGGGCTGGGTTAACTCACAGCGCTCTACATCTGCAAGTGTAGCCATGCCCTAACACAGTGACTCTCCGCAAGCTTTCTACAATTCTTACGTCCACAGTATCCAGACAGGAAAGGCTAGTGGCCCCACAGATGATCTTGGAAAAAGAATAGACAATACAGATCAACAACATGTAGTATGTATGTCCCCAATCAGATTTTTGCTGCACAGGTGCTTTTCTTTTCAGCTGCTGATCATCCAACTGGTGGTTAATGCTGCAGGCAGCATTAACTTTTCCAGATTTTTTCCTTGCCCTTTTGTTTTTTTTGTGGAAAATCGTACATGCTATTCTTGAAATGGGCTCCACTATATTTTTGCATAATCACCACATTTTTCATGGATCTGTAGGATCCATTAGCAATTTGCCTTCTGCAACACATGACATCACGACATATACTCTTATAAAGAGCATTAAATGGCTGGCCCTGATTTTTGGAATAACCTCTCTTTGGCCATTCTTAGTGCCACCTGTGACAGATGTGAGACCCTGGAAGAGTGGAAGTTTCAAAAAGACTAGTTGAGATGGGCCAGATGCTGCTCAAAACTTTGGTTTGTTAATTTACAGTTAAGTTAGATTAGCTAAAAAGATATTGGACATGCACAAGTAGTTATCTGGACATGTTTACTGTCCCGGCCTTTAAATATGCACTCAAGTCTGATGCATAATGAAGCACAAAGGATTTTGCACAATGGATAGAATATTCTTGTTTCATTTAGTCTTTGGTGCTCTGGGTGTAGGAATTCAGGAATGTGAGCCAGCAAGCCTATTCTTTCCACTCAAATAGCTTCTTCCACATCATTCAAGAAGCTTCTAAAAACCTACCTATTCCATGGAACATTCTGGATATAAAGACCATGCCCCATTCCATCTATTCCAGGGGTGGGCAAACTTTTTGGCCTTACAGCCACATCAGGGTTGCAAAACTGTATGGAGGGCCGGGTAGAGGAGGCTGTGCATCACCAAAGAGCCCGGCCCCTGCCCCCTATCTGACCCCTTCCACTTCCCACCTCCTGACTGCCCCTGTCAGAATCCCAGACCCATCTAACCCACCCTGCTCCTTGTTCCCTGACCACCCCCTCCTGGGACCCCCCGCCCCTAACGACCCCCCAGGACCCCATCCCCTATCCAACCCCGCTATCCCCTGGCTGCCCCAACCCCTATCCACACCCCCACCCCCTGACAGGCCCCCTGGGACTCCCACGCTTATCCAACACTCCCTGCTCCCTGACCGCCCCCCCCACTCCGAACCTCTGCCCCAACCAAACATCCCCTGCTCCCTGTCCCCTGACTGCCCCCCAGGACTCCCTGCCCCTTATCCAACTGGCCAGGAGCTCGGGGGCCAGGCTCGACGGTCCTGCAGGCCCACCTCTGATCTATTCGTAGGATCGCTCTTGTGGTCTTGCAGTGGAATTCCTGCATCATGGAAAGCTATTATTACTGGTTTAGTATTGGCCTCAGATTGTACAGTGCCAGGCTTGTTTGTGGAACTATATATGTGTTTAATAATGACCAAAAACAACTCCTACAAAGTATTTTAACTCTGCTAAGCAACAAGGTTTAGTTCTCCTCTAAGAACCACAAGCACACTTCTTAAAAGTCTGCAAAGTGTAAAAAAAATTATTCATTCCTTTCTTTTGAAAAACAAATATACTTTAAAGACTTTTTGAATCAATAGACTTTTTGAATCTTTTCAGTCTGAAACTTCCACATAAGTGTGTCACTTGACTTCTAGATAATTGTAATTCTAAATTTAATTTAAAAGTAAAAAAGCCATTATTCATTCAAACAATGTTTCCTGGCTGAGAGAAACATAATTTTGTTGGAAGATTATAAGTAGGTGAAATTGTACTTGATGTGTAGGAAATTTGTAAAACAAGAGATGTTTCAAATAATTCAACTGTAGCTTCAGTTTTTGTTAGGTGCCTTCCTTAATATCAAAATCAATTATAAATTTTCAAAGTGAGAAAAATCTAGGTGGGATGAAATAGTATTGGATTCCTTTTTGCCTTATTGGTTGTCTCCCAGCAACTTAATAAAACATCTGTGATAGAAAAAATGTTTTCCTCTTTCTGTTCACCAAATCTTTCCATAAGTGATTGAAAAAAATTCCAGAAGCTCTCTCTAATTCTTCTGTGTCCCCTACCTTTCATAAACTTTCTCTTGCATTACTAGGAATAACTATCTGCATATTGTAAAGTTGAATCAATTTACAATAAGAAGCTGTCTAAGTTCCTGTTCAAAGCACAGCAGAATGCAAATACATAAATATAGATGTTTTTATAAGAGAAAACATCATCTGTTCTCACTCAGTTTGCAACAGGGTTAATATTTTTGAACAATCTACCCAGGGACTGCAGGGAGTACTAGCCTTATTTTGCAGGATCAGAAACTGAGCTACAAAGTAGACTGAGGGACTTACCCAAGGTTACATACTGTGACTGAGCCAGGAATTGCACCCAAGCCTCTTGATACCCAGTCCAGTGGCCTATCCACCAGACCATCTTTCCACTAAAAAACATGTCCCTTGGAGATGAAAGACCTACTGGGTCTCTTGTCCCTAGCCCTGCTAACATGTTTATCCCATTGGACCTACATAGATGCAATATTGACATTGAAATTATGAGATAATTTCCCCACGATCTTCTCAAGAAGGGAAATATTATGCACAGATTCCCACTTTCTAGTTCTAGGGCGTGGTGGGCTATTGCCTCCACTGAGCCATCCCCTTCTACCCCAAGCTGAAAAGGACCCTACAGGAGTCTGTATTTGAGGATAAAGAGGGGGTAAGAAGGATCCATATCATCCCTTCTCCCACCCCTCTTCAATGATAAGTCAGCTAAAAATACCACACAGCCTAAATGCTTTAGAAACTTCTCTATGCCCTCACTGGTGAAAGGGTTCCAGGAGCAGGTGGAGGTGGTAGGTAGAGAAGGATGGGTAGTCTTGTGATCCAAAGCAGAAGGTCTGGCAGTCAGTGGGGAGGCATCTCTGTTGGTGTTCTTGGCATTCAGAATATCCCTGAAGAACCTTTCCACTGGGATCAAGCCTGGCCCTTACTCCAAATGGAATAAAGTTCTGGCTCTTTTCTTCCTCCCCTTCCCTGGTAGCTACCCACCACTGACATTCTATTGGTCTCCTATAAAATACACATAACTTAGAACTCCAAATAATGAAGTCAGAAAATATTAACATTTAAACAAAAGCCATGGTGGCGTGCCAAATCACTTGAGAAATAAAATCTTCTAAAAGTGGCTAAATATGAGCCTCACCGAGATGACAAGGTAGGGCAATAAAAATGGAGAGCACTTATAAGCCCCTGGATCAAAAGGACCTGATTCATACAACACTGGAGAATGAAATGCTACAATCCAATCCAATACAATATAATCTATTGGTACCTTCTAAGCTGTTATGGGATCACTGACAATGCGTCACAAGTAAGATCATAATGTGTTAGACTCTAAGTAAGCCAAGAAGCCGTTAGTGACAAAAGAGTAGTTTACAATATTTTAAAAAGAAATCCAGCTATGCTATTGTCAATGCATTGAATAAATAAGGTGTTTTTCAAAGTAGTTATAAGAGCCTGGGAGCTCATATGGAACATTCATTAACTGCTTTATTTTTTAAATACCAAAAGACATAATTAGAGACTGCTTTTGAGGTGTATGATGGATTATCAAAATATATGTAATTGGAAGTCCTTAAAAACCTCTTGAAAGTAGGGAAATCAAAAACAAAAATAAGTATTTTTAAAATATTCAGAGATTTCAAGTGGACCATTATGATAATCTATTATGAGCTCCTGTACAGCGCAGGCCATATAACTATGATATTACAGTTTTAACACTCAGCAAGTGAAATAGGTGATGCACATCTCTTGAATGACCCCAGATAAGATCTTCGAAGAACTCCACATTGCTCAGTGGAATAACCAGTTTTGCAAACGGAGGCCTTCCATATGGAGATGGGATATACCCCTGTCGCATTAAGGATTCAGGGTGAGATGCATGGCACAGAATTAGAAGTCCAAGGGGAGTGAGGGATATGGTGGCTTTAAGCTACCTCTGCAACCCCCACAATTCTGGGCTGCTTAAGGGATCCGAGCCATCCCAGTATAATTAATGCAGCACCAAAGGACTAAGTTACAACAGCCTGTTCCTGTATTCCTATGGCAACCGGAAAACCCAGAACTCCACAATGCTATAAGCCACCCCCAACAGGCAACTTCTGCCCCACCCACACTCCTTGTGTGCTCCCTAGGCAAGGGCTTGCATGTGGATCCTCTGAAGACAGCCTACTGCTGTCTGACTTAGTTCCTGCGCTGGGAAATTTGCTCTGCCTGACCCAGGACTTTTAAGGTGTCTGCACTGCAGCTGGGAACATGCATCCCAGCACAGCTGGACAGATTTGCACTAGCTCCAATAGCTGTCTGGACCTTGTGGCAGTTCTAACTAGCCACCTGAGGCCAAGCCCACCAGCCCATTGGGTTGGAGCTTGGGTGGCTAGCCCGAGGCATTGCTGTGCTGCAATATTCAGACCACTAACTAGCAGCACAGGCTAGTCACCCAAGCTCCGACCTGGGGAATTGGGCAAGCTCAGAATTGGGCAGCTAGTCTGAACCACCACCTGGGCCACACCATCCACCACTAATGTTAGCATGCTAATTTGAGTGGAGCCAGCATGAGTTTTTGTACCTGGGCTGGGTGGCATGCCCTAACCTGCCATGTAGACATACTCTTAGGTCCCTCTTATACCATTCCAGCTCTTCCCCCTCCCCCTAGTGTAAAGGAGTTGAAGTGGGGGTGATAATCTCCCCTGCAGAGTCCAGTCCAGTCCTGATCCTATTGTAGTCAATGGGAGTTTTGCCATTGACTCTCCAGTTCCTAGTGTAGTGTCCCTGCAGTGAGAAAAATGTACTTGCCACAATTTAGCATCACAGGAGAGATTATGTCATACAGAGCAGGGGCTCTCACCATGATGGGTCTAGTACTACAGTACTAGAATGAGAGACTGATTTGTTCTCTAATCACCACCTGTTTTCAGATATTTATCACAGAGAAGATACTGTTTTCAGGTTATTCTTTGTTATAAAGAAAAATGCTCTTCAAAAATAAAGACTGAAAGGAACTAAAAACAGCATTAAAAGTCATTTAAAGAGGGTGAAAATCCAATTGGACAGGATAAACAAAAGTAGGGGAACACTGATCATTAGTATTGTAATATAGGCATTGAAAATGAAGCTTAAAAACAATCTACTGCTGCTAAAGACTGAAAATCTATCTGCATTCTTACCTGAAACAATTATGGTTTCATTCTTGTGACCAAATGTAGCATTGTCTTTGCATGAAACAACATATGCTTAAATAGAAAATATTTCACTGCAACAACAATAAAAAAACATGATTGAGGCATTAGTAAAGTTTGTGGGAGGGGAGAATATTTATTCCACATAACTTCACAGCATACATTCTTCTGCAACTTTGAAGAATGTCGTCACTAGCTTTTGTATTATACTTGTGCTACTCAGAAAATATCCTATGCATACTTCTGAGTTAACACTTTTGGAACTATGGGTTTAAAGGTTGTTGTTACCATAGTGGATTTTTTTTTTTTTTGAGCATTTCCATTGGCTTGATTTCTCAGTAAAGTCAGTGATAGATTAAGTGGAGATTTTCAAAGGCACAAAGGGCAGTTTAATTGATTTTCAGTGGGAGTTGGACTGTTAAGTTTAGGGGAGAAAACCCTCCATAGACAAGATATAGATCAGAGAAAGCAAGCCACAGACAAAACTTTAAAATAGACCATTTCTATTTTATTGGGGAGAGGGGCAGAGAATATTCCAGCATTAAATGATTCACTGCACATTTTTATACAAACTAGAAAAAAACTGCAGGAAGAGGAACATTTTGGTTAATTCCATTTTAGCTTTTATAATGACAATATTAACAAAATGAATCAACAAAGCCAAAATGAAACATCTTACCTTATTAAAACAACACGGTTTTATCAAAATGGAATGATTTAAAGTTATCTAAACAATGTGTTTTGATAATCCCAATTCAGATTTTTTTGGAATTTTCACTGCATGGGAAATTTAAAGTTTCAGCTTTTTGTTCCAATTCAGAACAAACTTTTTTCCAGAATGTTGGACTTTCCCACGGAATGAAATTCTTGTTCCCAATCCGCTCTAACACATACATTTAAGATTGTGAGATGCTCAAATACTATGGTACTGGGGACTAAATAAGTAACTTGGGGCTTGTCTACACTTGAAATGCGACAATGGCACAGCTGCACTGCTGTAGAGCTTCACTGTAGATACTACTTGTGCCAATGGGAGGCCTTGTCCCATCTGTCTAGGTAATCCACCTCCCCAAGAGTCTGTAGCTAGGTCAAAAGAAGAATTCTTCTCAATCTAGCAGCTGTTTACCCTGGAAGTTATGTTAGTTTAACTATGCCGCTCAGAGGTGTGGATTTTTCACACCCCTGAGCAACACAGTTGACAATTTTCTAGTGTAGACCAGGCCTTAGATACTTGAAGCACTTGAGTAGTCCCATTGACTTTAAGGCCTATATAACTATCTGAAAAGGCCAATAAAGGCTGGTGGATCTTTGAAGAGAAAAGGAATATTTGTCAGAATTTGAAAGATAATGTATAAATAGGCAGAGTTGGAAAGAAAAATAGGAATGTCAGGTTAACATCTTTGAAATGCCTTAGAGTCAGATTATTTTTAGAGAATGGTGTAATTGATCTATTTGCTTAAAAACAAGGATTGTCCTCAGGGACAGTTGAAATACATTTAGAGGGGAAATGGATGATAAACCATCTGGAAATTTAAGAGATATCTATATGGACATTTTAAGTGTCTAAAAAGGGTGCACCAACAAAGCCATTTTGTATACTTTTGCATCATTGTAACTTTTCCTCGTTCTTTAAACTGGAATTCAGAATATAGACAGATCCCTTTTATATTTTTAAATAGTGGGACAATAGCTTTTTCCTCTGCAGAATTCAAGGTGCCGCTCTGCATTCGCAGTAACTCCTGTCCATAGGAATTTTAACTATTCAGTCACAGTTATCAGCTGAGAATTATTAAGTGGAACAAACATCTAATTGTCCATATGTTCCGAGGGGAGTTTTTCTAAGAGAAGACTGCCTAAGACCTATGGGGCCACGATTTCACCTTTGAAGTCAGGGGAGTTCTATCATTGACTTCGGTGGGGCCAGAATTTCCCCCTAAGGCTACATCTACGCTACAAGCTAAGCGTGTTATTCCCAGCTTGTGTATGCACACTCATGCTACAACTAGTATAAACAGCAGTGTAGGCACAGTAACACAGGTCACAGCAGCGGAGGCATGGCTAAGCCAGAGAAAGTACAAACCCACCTGAAACGGAGGGATCCATATTTGGCACAGCTCAGCCATGCCTCTGCTGCCACTGCCTGGGCTACTGTGACTATACCGCTCTGCACGCTCATGCTAGCTTCAGGAGTATGTGTGCGCAAGCTGGGAATCACACTCAGTGCTTTTATAGGAGATGAGATGAGAAAATCCTACTATACCATTGACTGTATCCCACTGCAAATGCAGGATGTAGGCTTGTCTCCCCCCACCCCCCAAACCCTGTCTTGGCAAAAGAGGGGACATAACAAACTTTAAAAGGACAGAACATCCCAGGATACATCTACACTGAGTGTGATTCCCAACTCTTTTGAGGAGAGTTATATTTGATCTTCCTATTAAGAGGCTAGTAATCCAGATAGACTGAAATACTCTTTACAGGTTGTGAATTTACCCAGAAGCCATACTAGAAAATTCCACTGTCTGTATAAAAGCCTATTAAACCTAAAACTACCAGGCACTGTCACACACATGTTCTGAATAGTTACATAGAGGACTTCTCCTGGACAGTTTGTAATACAGCACCAGCCTCCACAGGAAGCTGCTGTATGAGTGTTCACTCTTCTTGGGTAAAGGGGGAATTATGGCAGTACAGGGGCTTTTATACAGACAGTGGAATTTTCTGGTATGGCTTCTGGGTAAATTCACAACCTGTAAAGAGTATTTCAGTCTATCTGGATTACTAGCCTCTTAATAGGAAGATCAAATATAACTCTCCTCAAAAGAGTTAGCCAGTATTCCCTCCTACCGCCACCCCCAAGCAATCTAGTTCAACTCAAATTAGACTTTATATATTTTCTCTGCTATGTCTAATATTAAGACTATACAACAATGTACACATCTCATACATCTTGCAGGAGAATTACACAAGGATTCTGCTGCCAGCTGTTCCATACACTTCTGCATGATTGCTATTAGTGTTGGTCTAATTATTCATTGCCAATAATATTCAAATAAAACTTAATTTTTTCTTTGATATTTGTTTGCTAACAGATCCTGATTTCTGCAAGTGTATTCATTATTCATTTGCTAAATAGCTTGGATGAACAATTTTCAGATTATGATTGGGTTACAAGTAGAGTTGTCGATTAATCACTATTAATTTTTTTTAGTTAATCGTGTGAGTTAACTGTGATTAATCGCGATTTTAATCACACTGTTAAACAACAGAACACCAATTGAAATGTATTCAATATTTTGGTTGGTTTTCTACATTTTCATATAAATTGTATTCTGTGTTGTAACTGAAATCAAAGTGTATATTATTTTTATTACAAATATTTGCACTGTAAAATTGATAAAATAAATAGTATTTTTCAATTCACCTCAAACAAGTACTAACGTGCAATCTCTTTGTTGCGAAAGTGCAACTTACAAATGTAGATTTTTTTTGCTACATAACTGAACTCAAAAACAAAACAATGTAAAACTTCAGAGCCTACAAGTCCACTCAGTCTTCTTGTTCAGCCAATTGCTAAGACAAATAAGTATGTTTACATTTATGGAACATAATCCTGCCCTCTTCTTATTTACAGTGTCACCAGAAAGTGAGAACAGGCATTCGCAGGGCACTTTTGTAGCCGGCATTGCAAGGTATTTACGTGCCAGATGTGCTAAACATTCGTATGCCCCTTTATGCTTCGGCCACCATTCCAGAGGACATGCTTCCATGCTGATGATGCTCGTTAAAAACGTGTAAAGACGTGTTACTTCTGACTGAACAGCTTGGGCAAGAATTGTATGTCCCCTGATCTGTTTTACCCACATTCTGCCATATATTTCATGTTATAGCAGTCTCGGATGATGACTCAGCACACGTTGTTCATTTTAAGAACTCCACTGCAGATTTCACAAAACTCAGAGAAGGCATCAATGTGAGATTTCTAAAGATAGCTACAGCACTCAACCCAAGGTTTAAGAATCTGGAGTGCCTTCCAAAATCTGAGCGGGATGAGGTGTGGAGCATGCTTTCAGAAGTTTTAAAAGAGCAACACTCCAATGCAGAAACTACAGAACCTGAACCACCAAAAAGGAAAATCAACCATCTGCTGGTGGCATCTGACTCAGGTAATGAAAAAAAACATGTGTCAGTCTGCACTGCTTTGGATTGTTATCGAGCAGAATCCATCATCAGCATGAATGCATGTCCCCTGGAATGGTGGTTGAAGCGTGAAGAGACATGAATCTTTAACGCATCTGGCACATAAATATCTTGCAACGCCAGCTAGAACAGTACCATGAGAACGCCTGTTCTCACTTTCAGGTGACACTGTAAACAAGAAGTGGGCAGCATTATCTCCTGCAAATGTAAACAAACTTGTTTGTCTGAGCAATTGGCTGAACAAGAGGTAGGACTGAGTGGACTTTCAGGCTCAAAAATTTTACATTGTTTTATTTTTAATGCAGTTTTTTTGTACATAATTCTACATTTGTAAGTTCAACTTTTGTGATCAAGAGATTGCACTATAGTACTTGTAGCAATTGAAAAATACAATTTCTTCTGGTTTTTTACAGTGCCAATACTTGTCATCAAAAAATAAATGTAAAAGTGAGCACAGTACACTTTGTATTCTGATTTGTAATTGAAATCAGTATATTTGAAAATGTATAAAACATCCAAAAATATTTAAATAAATGGTATTCTATTATTGTTTAACAGTGCAATTATGATTAATTTTTTAATCATGTGATTAATCACGATTAATTTTTTTAAATTGCTTGACAGCCCTAGTTACAAGCTCTCCACTTTGGGTATTCATGTTGTGTGAATGGTTCTCTCTATTTTATGGTATTACTTTGGCTTCCTAATTGGAAGACTGAAATCTTTTAAATTAAAGAAAAATAATGACAAATAAATGTGTAATGAATAATCCACTTGATACAAATCTTTGGAGGAATATTCATTTGTGATAAAATTCTTGAAACTATCACAATTCAAGTACTTTTTCCACACACACACCTGTTTTCCAGTATCCACAAACTAATGATAGACACAAATAGTATAAGCTTAAACAATAATGAAATTGTTTGTATTATGGCAGCACCCCCAGGTCCCAGACAGGATCAGAGCTCAATTCTTCATGTGCTGTATAAGTACATTGTATGACACTGTCCCTGACCCAGAAAGCTTACAATGTAATTTTAAAAGTCAAGTTATAAAGAGTGGATTTAAACAATGGGAGGGTGAAAGGGGAGGGGACTAGAATTACAGCGATGAAAACGTGATTACACAGATTAGAGTACAACTTTATGAGTCCAATTTAGTTTTATTACTGCTGTTACACACACACACACACACACACACACACACAGGCACTTCTACTCATGAAAGTGTTTGAAAACAAAACTTGTTTAACAATTAGTATTTGACCAATAGTGGCTGAAAGTTGCCCCTCTTTGACCACAAACCACATAGAGATATCATGGTATCACTAGAGGGAATGGGTTTATTTTCCAAAGGGCTGCCCACAGACAACCTATTGCGCATGTACACGTGCACACACACACACACAAAACCAACACCACCATGATTCCTTAATCCTTAGTATTGTGTCAGAGGGTATATCAACTTTTTATTAAAAACACCCTTCCATCTGAAGTTATAGAATGCCATCAACCCACTTCCTACACCTTTAACTACCTTAAAAGGTCTGTGTGAAGTCTTGTAACAAAATGAACAATATTAGGGCGTATATGCATGGTAAACCAATGAGCAGTTTGAAAAGCTACTGCTTAAGGAATGCTAGTTTGTCTTCTTGAGATAGTGATAATTCATAGGGGCATTGCTAGAATACATGGTAAGCACATATGCCAGCTCAGGATTTCCTTCTCATTGTCACCAATAAAAGAAAGTGTGCATACTTGTGCCAGAGAGATAAAAGGCTCTTTCTTCACCAGATTAATTTGGAAAGAATTCCTTAGACAATATTCTACATCCATGAAGACATGGAACAAGAAATGAGTTTCTCCAGTCCATAAGTGATGTCCCTGTATGTTATAGCCACCCAGAGTCCTCCTTGACAAAATTAAATTGTTAGAACAATTTTGTAGACAAAAAACATTTTATCAATACATCACATCTGGATCAACTTGGCAACAGTCAAAGATTAATAAAAGTTTTAATCCCAAGTATTTGCTACATCGAGAAGAAAATAAAGACTTTACTTTCAGAGAACAACACAATGGGGATTTGAGAGATTTAATCAAAAGATCTATTACCTGATGCAGGAAAAAAGCCTATGGAAGCCTCACATTTCAATTAAAAAATCCCAAACATCTAACACTCTTCTGTAAACTTGGTTAAAGGTATGTCTTTTATGTAAACCATACTACAACATAGTCATTCCCTCTACTATATTACAGCAAGGTTTGGTTTGTTAAGTTCATAATGCTGTGTAACTCATTTTTCATTTCCACTTGTGTGTTTTCCCATAAATCATGATCTACAGCAGGCTCTCAGTTTAAGAATCAGCAGACTAAGCCATTTCTGATGAGGTTTTCAAAAACATGAAATAATTTTGTCCCCTATTAAGGGGAATTCAGCTGCAGGTAAAGGCTGCTTCTGCTCACCAGAGACCAACTATCTTGCAACAGCAACACATGCACTTGATTATACAGTCAGGAAAGCCAGAACGACACTGTGTTCAGAAAGATATGTAATAAGAAGCTTGACCTCAGCATGTCGAGAGGATATTATTCCTCCACCACCACCACCCACACACACACCCTTTCTGATCTCAATGATTTTGACAGAGAAAACTCCCCCCACGCCAAAACTGAGCTCAACCAGAGCTCTTTAGATTCCTGATCAAAAGCCCTTTGAAGTCAATGGAAACATTCCTATAGGCTTCAGTGGGTCTTGGATAAGGCCTTAGGGGCCAGTTATTCAAAGGTATCTAGGTGCCCAGTGGAACTTTTATAAGTGCATAAGCGTTGGAGTTAGGGGTTAGATCCACAATGGGATATTGACATTGCAACTTTTAACTCCTAAGCAACCTGTCACCTCATGAAATCCCGAAAGCCTGAGCTGTTTTGTTTCTCCATGCCTGTTGAACAGAAGTAACCTGCTGCTGTGACTACCAATTGACAAAACTTTAGAATTTACATGGCATACACAACCCAGCATTTGAAACAAAGTATGCCTGGCTATCTGTTGTGTTTAGTGCACCTAGAGGAAAGAAAAGAAAAGAAAAGAAAAGAAAAGAAAAGAAAAGAAAAGAAAAGAGGACATTCTCCACTACTAAGAGATGGATTAATATTCTATAATTGTTCCTGTTCACTGTCTGCTTTTCTAAATCTTGGCCATAACTGAGCACTGTTCTCTCTCTCTCTCAGGAAATGTTTTGTTAGAAGTCTCGATTGTAAAAAAGACAGATACGTCAAGATCCAGCTGCAATGATCAACCAGATGTTTGCCCAAAAGTCATTTGTTAAAACACCGTTCTACTTTATTTTATATTTTATTTATTAATGAGATTCCTCTATAAGAGAGCAGCAGTATTTTGTAATGAGATGGAAACATACCCCCTTTTAAAATTCCACTGTAATTTGACCCCAAAAATATCGCTTTTGAAAAAGGAAATTAAGTAAAAAAAATCATTTTACAAATCATGAATAAAGCACCTGTCTAACTTGTCATTCAAATGAAAGAAAACTGTTCATACAGTGCAAGTAAACAGTAGTGCCCTTGTAAATGCCAAGGTACTCTTATTGAAAACTGAATCTTTCTTTGACCAAATATATTCATATGGCTGAAAGTGTGGCTTTAACCCAGGTCAATGGCAAAACTCTCATTGACTTTAATGCAGCTAGGATCTCAGCCTGTAAGTAGGGGGCCAGACTCTCAAGTTGGGTAAACTGGAGATAGTTATGCTGCTTTACTCCTGCTGAAGATCTGTCTCGTACTTTAACTTTATTCCACCCAAAGGCATCATATTCACTCTCTAGGCACTGCCACTCAGCCATCTGAGTCCCTTAATAAAAGGAAGCTAATAATATAATTATTATTATCTGCATTAAGTGGTCAATATGCCTGAATTAATTCCAGAGCGGGACTCAAGCCTAAAGTGAAGACATAAAAACACACAGCTCTCTCGACACATTAGAGTCTCTGGCAGGTGAGCAGGCAGCAAGAAGTTTGAGAGTTAGTCTCAAACCAACAGAAATGTAAATCCTTGGATCATATTTCTTAATGGGATAATCCTGTCCCCAGCTCTTCCTTCTGACTACTGATTTCCAAGTCCTCTGCTCTTCCAGTTTAAGAAGTAGTTGGAGATGATATCATTGGCTTTGACCGAATGGCTGACTGCTTCTGAGTCAAGCCAATAGTCAAACCCCAATGAAGTCCTGAATTCAACCAGGGAAGCTGTGATGGTAAGCACCTCTGTATTTACCACTGCAATGATGTTCATACAAAATATGCCTTGTAAGGTATTTAAAAACTAACACCACACTGGTCACTAATATTGTAAAATGGATGTGCTAACCTCATATGTGAAGTTATAAATTCCCTCTGTATAATGTTACTAGAATACATTTAAGTCAAAGACAGCTTAACCTAGGTAAAGGAAGGTTTGTCCACTAGACAAAGGAATGTAGGTTTACCTCAATTTATATATTAGCCATAAAAACAAAGCTATCAAGCAAACAAGCGGGGGTTGTCTCGAGTCTCAACTCAAGAGACAGAATTAAGATGGCTCCTAGACCCCAGGTGGTGATAACCCCTTACTGGTCTGGATTGCACCCCAAAGTTGACAGAAGGGCAGCAGCAAAAATAAAAAAGGTAAAATAATATAAACTGTATTCTATAAACTGGAATGCATTATCTTTCCCATGAAAGAAATTGTATTTTTATGCATCTACTGGCTGTATATTTTATTCAAGATTGAACAATCAGATGACAGAATGCGCACACACTAATAGCGGCAAAATCACCACATTTGAAGGAAATGCAGCCTCATTTTATTGCCATATAAAACTATGCATAGCAGGATCTGGGACATTTTGATATCCCACTTGTCTTGGATTTTGTTTTTGGCATAGCTAGACAAAACATCTGACGGCCTGCATGGCATAACTTTACAAGCTTAAAAAAATAGCATAGTTCTTTTAGAAGCTCTAATAATTTTCATATTAGCATATGTTCACACTGTAATGTTTGATAACATTCTGAATTCCTTTGACTCTTTGGTGAAGAACCTGTTGTTCTCAGGTGCACTGAATTGCTCTTTTTATGGTGGTGGTGGTGTTTTGCTTTGTTTTGGATTTTTTAGGGTTTTTTTAAGAGTGCTAGTCTGTATTTTTAAAGTTATATTATGGTATTTTAAGAGTATCCTAAGGAAAAAAAATGTCTTTACTAAAAGTTTAATTATATCATTTCTATTCAGATCAGACAATTTCAGTAAACAAAATTAAAAATAACTTGATCACACAGGTGAAGAGAAGAAAGCAGATCTTCAGCAAGAGTCACAATCTCAGTAGACCAGATTTTAAAGGTATTAGATGCCTAAAGATGCAGATAGGCACCTAGTGGAATTTTCAGATGTGCTAGGGCCCAGAGCCTCAAAAGGTACTGAACTCCCAGAGAAATCTGAAAATTGGACTGTGGGATAGTCGTATGTGGGTCTGTCTCTCTTGTTGAAGTTGTTCAACTATAAATAATGGAATAATTAATATTAATTGGGTCAGAGTAAGTTTAAGTGACTCTAGTCCAAGGTTAGGCACTCACCCAGGAGGTGGAGAGCCCCTGTTCAAATCCCTTCTCCTAACAGGCAGTGGGGGGAAGTGAATCAATATCTCCCGTATCCTGTGTGAGTATCCTAACCACTGGGCTGAAAGTTAAGGAAGGCTCTCCCTTCCTTCCTCTCTCACACAAGTCTCCTTGTGGATCCAGATCTAACATGCCTAAAATGCTTTGAAGGTTCAAACATTTCAAGGTCTTAGATGTAGCTGTGTCAGGTCCTATGACTATATGACTAACTCTAAAACAAATTCTACCCACATAGGTGCACCCAACTCTCATTGGATGTTTCTAAACTGCTGTCCCACCTATAAAAATAGGTATGTTAATAAAAGCATTGCATTCATATTCTCACTGTATAATCACATGGAAAGGAAGGGACACTATTAAGCGCTTCAAGCTACATATTTAACTTAGCCTCACGATGTTCTGGGAGAATGTCCTCCAGATATTAAATAGTTGTCTCAGGATGAAAGATTCAGATCTTGATTCAAAACTTGATAAGTTTAGGGGTGTTCGGGTGCTGTGTTTTGGTTCAGGCTCATATCTAATTTTAAGGGATGCACCTTCCACCAACAGAAGTAAGTCCAATAAAAGTCCAATCTCACCTAGCTTGTCTGTTGCATCTCCACTGAAAGCAAATGGAGCTAGGCCAATTTATACCAGCTAAGGAAATGAACCAAAATATTTATTTTATTTTAAATACACTGGTTGTGTTTCAAGGCTTGTTTTTTCAGTTGCCATTGGCTATATGCAACCCTATGCTCTTTCTGTCACAGACCTCATTGCCACCAACAACTCCAAAGATAAGAAAAAGTGGAGCTACATTAGGGGGAAAAGTTAGCTCATGCTCCCTAAAAAGAGAGGAAAGGGCTGGGGCTGAAGGGGGGCAGTAAGCTTCTATTCATCTATTACAAAGCAAAGGGTTAAGAGTTAATAAATCCAACAAGTCCATAAAACTGCACTTGAGTGATGAAATGTTACTTAAAGACAGTCTGCATGGATCTGTCTAGCTGTGCTTTTTTATTAGCAAACAAATGTGTCAGCAAATTGAACAAAAGACCAACTTTGGAAGGAGAGATTTTGAAAATTTCAAAAGTACTTTCTGAGTAGAGGAGTGTTGGAAGATTTGTCTTAGCTCAAAGCAAATTAAACTTTCCTTCAAAAGTGGATGGTCTCCAAACGGCAACTCTTTGTCCTAAGAATAGCAGAGATTTATTTTAAAGGTGATTCAGGAAAATTCCTATCTCTGTTCACTGGAGCATTTTGTACATATTTTTCCCCAACACCACCATTTCTAAGATATCTCAAACAACCAAAAGGCAGAAATAATCTACAGTTCAAAGGAAACTTCACCCTACATATCAGAGAGCTAAACTGTTTTTTATATTGTTGTTTTATTTTGAAAATATACCAGAGATTGTGAGTAATATTTTCAAAAGTACTTAAGGGAGTTAGGGATCCAACTCATTTTCAGGATGCCTAACTCCCTTGAGCTCTTTTTAAATTCCTATGCTGTGTTATAAGTATTATTTGTCCTCTTACATCTTTAGCTTGTCTGCCTCTTCTTCTCTTTGCCCTGGTCTTACATATATTTGCTGCTTTCTCTAGTTACTTTGTACCTTTCTCTGACATTTTTGCTTATTTATTTTTTATTAATTCCTTTTAAACAAATACTTGTACGAAGCCAAGGAATAATTAATACTTGGCGGGTGTGCACAGAATTCAAGAAGAAGACCTAAGACATGCACAATGTGGTGACAGCTGCCTAGACTGCTATAGGGTGCTTTCTAATGGAAAGAAATTCCCATATAAACACACTGGGCAATTGTAAGAGCACACCCTTGCCTCTAGAGTGCCTCCCTATGTACACAGTACGACAGATATCCTTTCACTCTAACAACCCCTCCAGCTCTTCTGACCTCATGGCCATCTGTCATCTTACATGAGCTAACTCTCCAGCTAAGTCACTGCTCAGTAATGCAAAGTAATGTACATTGGAAAACATAATCCCAAATATACATACAGAATGATGGGGTCAAACTTAGCTGTTATCACTCAGGAAAGAGATCAGGGAGTTGTGGATAGTTCTCCAAAAACATCTATTCAATGTGCAGCAACAGTCAAAAAAGCTCTTAAGAGCCATTAGGAAAGGGATAGATAATAAGACAGTAATTATCATAATGCCAGTATATAAATGCATGGTATGCCATGAATACTTGAATACTTCATGCAGTTCTGGTTGCCCCATCTCAAAGAAAGACATATTTAGAATTGGAAAAGGTACAGAGAAGGGCAACAAAAATGATTAAGGGTATGGAACAACTTCCATATGAGCAGAGATTTAAAAAATTGGGCTGTTCAGCTTGGAAAAGAGACAAAGGGGGGCTATGACAGAGGTCTATAAAATTGTGAAAGCTGTGGATAAAGTAAATAATGAAAGGTTATTTATCTCTTGGCATAACACCATAACAACCAGTCACCCAAAGAAATTAATAGGCAGTAGGCTTAAAACAAACAAGAGAAAGTACTTCTTCACACAATGCATAGTCAATATGTGGAACTCATTGCTAGGGGATGTTGTGAAGGCCAACAGTATAACTGGGTTCAAAAAAGAATTAGACAAGTCCTTGGATAGGTCCATCAATGGCTATTAGCCAAGATGATCAGGGATACAACCCTATGCCCTGACTGTTAGATGCTGAGATGGACAACTGGGGATGGATCACTTGCCCTGTTCTATTCATTCTCTTTGAAGCATCTGGCATAGGACACGATCACAAAACAGGATACTGGGCCAGACAGATGATTGGTCTGATCAGGTATGGCCATTCTTACATTCTTAGTAAATCCTCATTCATAGTACACAGAAAAGTCCAAAATAAGGAACTCACATTTCAACAGCATCAGACTCTCTCCTCCAGCCTCTGCCTAACACTCGGTCCTTTACTATTTTCCCTCTCCCTCCTTAATCTGGGGAAGAGGTAGCAGAACCCAGGTTCATCTGTCCACTGGGTTCCAGCTCAGGCCCTTGTTCAGTACAGCCAGAATTAGCCTCTCTCAAGTCCCTTGCTGTTCCCTCAGCCGCTTCCTACCTTTGTGGGCTTTCCAACCTCTTGTTGTGTCTCTCATGTTAGCTTCTCTAGTGGTTCTTACCAGTTTCTCAGCAGAAGCTTCTTTCCAAAGTCCATCAATCTCTCTGGAAGCTACCCCCACCTACCTGCCTTACAGAACTTTTATCCTCACCTGCTCTAGGGCTGCCAATCAGCTCTGGCTGAACAGACAGACTGGTTTTTGTATTAACCCATTGGTTGCCATGCCAACATGGTGTGTATAGACTCTGACAGCAATACTGCAGCTTATGAACCAGGTTTACTTTTTTGTGCCACTCTGGTGAGAAAAGCAGCTGTAAACCTGCTTTAGCCAGCCACTAAAGCCAGCTTTATGGCTTCTGTGCGCCACCAGAGTGGCACAATATATCTGGAGCATACCAGTTAATCTTGCTGTCTGGGCCCAATACTACAATGCATTGAGTGGCCTCATCTTCACGCACTTTGCACCTTGCTGGTGTGGGTTGTATGTTATCTCTTGCTATTTGTTAGTTCAATTAACCATGCAGTCTATACCAAAGAGGTGTCAGAATTCCTTGCTCACAGTTCTTATGAGGATTATTCCTCTTTGTCAATCACTGTTAGAGAGACTACCAAGAGTTGGGCCAGATTCTGCATTCAGTTGTATTCACTGAAATCCACAGGTTTCCATGACTGTAACTGAGGGCAAAGCCTAGCACAGTATATCTGGGGAAGGACCATTAGAAAGAAATATGTCTCTCAGCGTGCTCTCTCAACCTGTTGAGTTTGTGCTAATTGAAACAGGCCTGCCAGTTTGCAAAATCTGTGCTAATTGTAAAAAAAAATCCAGAAAAAAAGAGTTTGTTCTAAAAGTAACAAGATAACAACTGTCCTTTATGGCTGATACAACTTTGTTTTCTTGAACTCCAGAATAAGATTTGTGAACCCCCGCACTCTTGCATGCTTATCTTGTTTGTTTACTTTTAGATGTAACGAGTGGGATGAATAGACTTATTGAAGTCTGCCATGTCCAACTGATTTTAGAATGGTTATGTTAAAGGATGAGTAGGTGATAAAATGCAGATGTGACAGGATATACATTGGAGTGTGATTGTATGTATGAATGAATAAAGAATGAAAAATTAAAGATTGATGTGCCAGCCTTAAAATAAGACTGTTTGGCTGAAGAATACAGAGGACGAGATAGCCCAATAACCCTTTGGGCATACTTGCCCCAATGACAGGAGGGCCAAAGAACCGAAGAGCAAGATAACAACATACTGTCATTCCGTCATTGCTGTTCCATCTGTATGATTGACTATCACTTCAAACATGAGAACAGTCACTGATTATCACTTCAAACCTGAGAACAGCATGACGAGGCAAATACATGAGGATTGATCCCTATAAGAACAGACCCTGAAGACTGAGGACTTTTGGTCTGATTCTGCAAACCAACCTCCAGGAGCATCAGATACGCATCTGACAAGGCCCTGCTCCCTCCTCGTGTCCAGGCCACCTGGCCAGTGGCCTGGCACGAGCAACTCTAAGGCTGGTAACTATGATAACAACCTTGCAGAACCTGTGTGTGTATGAATGAATGTGTGAATGGATGTGAAATTGAATGGAATGTTATAGATATAACTGACTGCTTACTATGATTCTTTCTGTATTCACAATAAATGCGGCATATTGCCTTATCCCCTTTAATAAGATCCTGCTGGTTTTTATTTTCTTGGTGTAACACTCTTTCAAGTGCAAAGTAAAGCACAGAAGGAAGACTAGAGACTGCCAGGTAAATTAGTACAACCGCAGAAAAAGCGGTGGATGCGCCATTGCTTTCAACATTTAAAACTAGACTGGACAAAGCACCCTTCCAAGTCACACCCTCTAGACCTGCTAATACTGCCAGTAGCAGTAGTGGCTATCCCACCTTGGGACCATTGCTAGTGTACGTAATTTACAGCACTGAAGCTGCCATAAACTATGTCAGGGATAGCACAGAACCAGCACAAGACTAGGGACCCCCAGATGACTCCTTTACAGCTCCCCTTTCTCCCTACTGTGTGCAGCTGAAGATTGAGCGAGTTATAACATTGTTAGAGGATCAAGTTTTAACCCTGGCAGATACGTAGGCCAAAGAGTTCCTGAACATGGTTCATATGTCATACCACTATAAAACAAGATTTATAAACTTACATTCACTTATCTCTGGTCATATTCACCCAGAGTAATTATGCTTGTTTGCAGTTCTATTTGTGAAATGGGCGTGGTCTTATAGCCCCTTACACCTCACTTGATAAATTACATCTGTGCCAAGCCTTTAGTTAGTGGGTTGGAAGCACACTCTCATTGCTGAGTTAGTAAGTGTTCCGCCTCAAATATTTTATATACAAATATCAAGATCATACCCCTACTATTGCCACTTTACACCAAATAAAAGGGCTTAACCAGTTCTGAAATTCTGATCTTAGATGTTTTACTCTGCACTGGATGACACTGTCCAATTAATAGATGCCACTGCACTTTGATTTACAACATTCTATAGTATTTACTCAGCAGTGATCTTGTAACCACTCAACACACTCCCTCATCTGTAGTTTAAGGACAATCTGCACCATGGGCATGCCACATAATTAATAAAATGACACAAACTGTGCCAAGGAAGTGTGACTGATTTTGCTGTCAAAATTAATATCCAAATATTATAGGAAGTTATTTATACACTTGCTCTCTTTTGAGTAAGTAAAGCATTTGTAGACATAGGTTTAAAAAACTGTACAACCTCCTTTCTGGGAAGTACTGATAATCAATTGTATCATTTTGAAATTCGTCTCCAGAAGCAATCCCACTGTCGCTAACATTCCATTGGGTGTTCTAACTGAACAAATCTGCCTAACACATTAAGATATTACAGCTATTCCTACTCTTGGAAAATTGCCAGGGGGCATAATTTAGGTGGTTAATTATACACAAGTGTCAAAATATTCCTAGCAGGTTGATTTCTATTCATTTACTCTGGTCATTTGAAAGTGATCAGACTTGACAGTACATAGTAGAAGATGGTTATCTTCTTTGGTTAAAGGAGATAATTAAAAGAGAAATAGATGACAGTTTGGCATGATATGCTAAAACTATCAGCAATGTCACCCCTGACACTTTAAAAAAAAAGGCAGTAAAAGTGATGACTCAATAGTTCTTGAAACCGAGGTTTACTGATTGGTTTACTATCAGAATGAATGTTACAACTCGTATTTAAGAATGTATGTTACAAGCATTATTGAGAATCCCTTTTGCTTTTAAAGTGTCCTTTGCCAAATATGCTACTATATTGGAACTGTTCGACTTGGTTTTGTGGAGACTAAAGAGAAATCTGCATTCGTACAGCACTGCTGAATGCCACGGGACTCTTGCATGTCTGTTCAGGAAATACCAAATACTCTAAGATTTGGTTGGTAGAATGATCTTTTAAGAGCAGTAAGGGAGACCTATAAGTATGGATTTGAGATTGTCCTTTTTCACCTGTTTCAAAACCAAAAGGGAGAATAGACCATAGGCAGTTGAATAAGAACTACCATTGTGTTGTGAAAATATATCAAAGTGTAGCCCTCTGGAGCAGAGATTGCCTATTCTATGTTCTTACAGCACCAAGCATAAAGGAGCCCCAACCCCTACACAGATTTTGGGCACTAACAATAATAAAAGATATTTACTACTGTTAATAATGCACCCAGGAAGGGAGAGAGAAGTAACTTGTCCACTAATTGGTACTGTGATGGGGTGCATTTACCCAGACTCCCAATAAGGGCAGGAAGGACTTACTGGCCTACCGTGGAGGAGAGGAAATATTGCTGGCTTCCTCCAAGGTGGGGATTAGAACTCTCCCACAAAGTGGATTCCCTCAAATGGGGAATATCCACTACTGATGAAGTAAATGTAGGGGGACTGTTGTTCTCTTACTAACATTCAGTGGGGGTGGTTTAGCTGCTGGCTCCCAGTACTCAAAGGGGAAGGGTCGATGGGGAATCAGGACCCTGAGACTGACAGCCCCCAGGAACAATGGGGAGAAGCCAATGCTCAAGGTCAGCCTGAATGACAGGGCGGGCAAGCTAATCAGGGAGTCAGGAGGCCAGGGAGGTCCCGTCCTCCGTGTGAGCTGGAATTGCCAGGGTCAGACAGAGTGGGGCCGGCTAAGGAGAAAGCAGGGACCTGAGCTGAGCTTGGGAGCAGAGCTGTGCCAGATCCAGAGGGACCAGAAAAGCAGCCCAGAGAGAGCAGACCCTGTCCTTGGAGCAGAGCTGCAGCCCCAAAGCCAGAGGCACAGCCCAGAGAGAGCAGACCTGTCCTGGGAGCAGAGCTGCAGCAACCAGAGCCAGAGGGGCCAGAAAAGCAGCCCAGGAAGCAGGTCAGTGCTGGGAGCAGAGTCACAGAAGCAGCCTGCAGAGCAGACCTGTCCTGGGAGCAGAGCTGCAGCATCCAGAGCCAGAGGGGCCAGAGAAGCAGCCCAGGGAGCTGGAGGCAGGGCAGCAGCAGCGCTGAGGCAGAGTGGAGCTGGGGCTGGAGCAGTCCGGAGCTGGGTGTCATGAGCAGCTGGGGAGAGCGAGGGGGGACCCTGGGAAGTGGGCCCAGCACAGGGGGACGCCTCAGCCAGGAGGCTCTGCAGGCCAGACTCAAAGGGGGATTGGTAACCCCAACAGGGCGGGGGCAACGCTGAGAAGAAGGGCCCTGCCACCTAGAGCGTGTGGCCACCACCAGAGCGAGTGTCCAGCCCACAGCATCCCTGCAACACAGCCAGGGCCTGAGCAGGAGGCCTGGGACTTACAAGGAACAGACTGTGAACTGCCCTGATGTTCCAGAGACACTTTTTGTGATGTTCCCTGCCACAGAGCAGGTTGATGTGTTTCCGTTAACCTTTCCCATTTCCCCTTATTCATTTTAAAATTAATTGTTGATTAAATAACTTGCATTTGCTTCAAATTGTATGTAATAATCAGTGGATCATAGAAGTGCCCAGTGCAGACAGAGTACCCCAGAGTGGGGACACTCTAGCCCCTGTCCTAGGTGACCACAGCAGGGTTGGGGGTCGAGCCCCCCAGGAATCCTGGGCCCAGCCTTGGTGGGGTTACGAGGACTCTGCCAGACAGGAGAGTGGAAGGGGCGTCCTCAAGGGCAGAGAGGCCAATGGGTTAAAGGAAGTGGAAGCAAGGACTCAGATCCTTTTGCTAGCCCACTTCACTGGGGTAGTGCAGAAGCCAGGAAAGTTCCCCACAATAGCGGGACTATTCCCCTGCTTACATAAAGAAAGGGCTGAGACCCAATCCTCATAGACTTTAAGGCCAGAAGGGACATCCAGATCATCTAGTCTGACCTGCTGCACAATGCAGGGCACAGAACCTAGCCCAGACACTCCTGCAGTAGACCCCTAAACTCTGGCTGAGTTACTGAAGTCCTCAAATCATGATTTAAAGACTTCAAACCCATATAAAAAAGGCCTTAGCTAACAATGCAAACGCCTAGTGTAGACGGTTCACATTAGTGGAGAATAATTTGCACATGTGCAGCTACTCCAGTGACTAAAATGGGAGTGGAGATAAGGCATTTGTGTTTAGTCAACTTTGGACATACATAACCATTAGTGTGGTATCCCCTGGTGAGCCAGGAGTGCTTGTGTCTATGTTAGAAAAAAGATTTTATTCCCACAAGAGTCTAGATTTGAATGATAGCTATCATCTCCCCGCAAGGGAGCAATGTCCTGTGGGAAAGGGGGTGTTCTGCAGAGGAAAGAAAACAAACAGCAGGGAAAAGAAGAGATTCAATTTGGAGAGAAACCAGTTTATTGTTACCCAACGTATTTTAAATAAGCATTCTCCTATCACATCAGTACTGATCCAATTACTGTTGCTGCCAGCAGCAGACTCCTTTTAATACGTTCACTGGGGATTGATCCTGTTGTTGGCCCTGCCTTTACTGGCTATCAGTGGTGTGGGGCTCCTTTTAAATGTGTTCACCCCTGTAGCTCACCCTGGGGTGAGAGTGGAGCATACTGGGCCAGAGCTACATTGTTGTGCTAACTCCCAGTCCTGACTTCCTGCTTTCCAACCCCTAGTGGTGGTACCACAGGGTCAGGAGCCTTTTAATAGGCTTCTGTCCTCCCCCGTCCTCCCCCGCCCGTTCCCAAAAATGGGGGAGCACATCAAAGCCAAGCCACTTCAGTGGGTCATTTGGGCATCATTTGTTGGGTCCCAACCCTAACTCTACCTGTGCTGATTTTAAATTATTTAACTTCTGCTTCAGGAAATCTAACTAAATCCACAAGCCTGTCATAATAGCAAAATAAGGGCAAGCATAAAATATATTTCCTAATTTGTATGTCAACGAGTGAAATGCTGCAAAGGTAAATACATTTCTCCACAGTTGGGTTCCTGGTAGAATTTATTTCTGAAAAGGTTTTGCAATAGCTTGTTAGATAAAACTAAATAAAGGGACAGGGAGAGGGATACGCTTTCAGATAGGAATGCATGATGACATATAGAAAAGGAGTACTTGTGGCACCTTAGAGACTAACCAATTTATTTGAGCATGAGCTTTCGTGAGCTACACGAAAGCTCATGCTCAAATAAATTGGTTAGTCTCTAAGGTGCCACAAGTACTCCTTTTCTTTTTGCGAATACAGACTAACACGGCTGTTCCTCTGAATGATGACATATAGTGGCCTCTGCCCTCTAGAAAGAGTCTGATCGAGACTGTGCCTGTTGATATAATAACCATAGTTCTTCCTTTAGAAACTTCCCTTAAACAGTGCTGTATTGTGTCATGATTGGGATTCAGGAACAGTTACAAGTTCAAGGTAAAAAAGAAAAAAAACAGATTGGAACAGAAAAGGCCATTGAAAGGATATTGGTAATTACAGTTTGCATTCTTATCAGTAATAGGTCATAGTGATATAGTGTTATTGTTATGCTTTATATGCATGTACTGATTTTTAAAAGTAAAGAGATGAATATTTTACTGAAAAATAAAAACACTATTCTTATTAGTAAAGATTCAGGTTCCTGTCTCTTAATTATGTGTCCATTAGGAACAGGATGAATGGGATTCATATATAAATACTTGTTGAAGTACGAAGGCCTAGTTTGCACGGAAAAGTTTTGCCAGTATAGTCAAGTTATCTATCTCAGTGTAAAAGCAAACCAAGACATAGTCTCAAGTTAACTGGCAATCAATTAACTTGAGGCTAAAAGCCTAACATACATTGCATTTAGGATATGTCCTTACTGAAGGGAGAGGTGAGTTTTACCTCCAGATAGCTAACTTAGCTCAATGTAAAATCCTAGTGGACACAAGGCACAAGTAGGGTTTATGTCAATTAGTAGCTGAGGTTAAATTACACTCATTTCCTCACCTGGGGGTACCTTGACTAGCTACATGGAGGTAGAAATTGCCTGTGACATGACTCCAGCAGGATTTTACATCAGCATAGTTACTTGATGTAAAAACTCCCTTTTTTGCCATGAAGACAAAGTCATAGGAAACAAGCATGAAGTTGTGTATGGCCTTGCTAGCCGGAATGCTCTGTGCTAGAGGTGCATCTACAGATATTTTTTTCCTGAAAGAAGAGAAGGGAGGTTGGCATCTAACTGGCTGTTTCAAGCACAAGGTAAAGAATGAGGAAATACGTGAAGTTACAAGGTGAATGAGGGAGACAAAGGGAGCCACTGGAAGAGCAGCATGGTAACAGTATAGGAAATGGGAGTGTATATAAAAGTCCCTAAGGGATCCCTTTCCACAGGATCATCTCCTGACATCCTAGAAGTAGCACAGGTGCTCCCCTCTGGTTCGTTCTACTTTTTAACTGAAGGCCCATATTCCCCTAGGATTGGAAGCCATCCCAGATCACACCTCCTGGCAGCATGGCATGGTTCTGCATGTATCCCACCCTCAGCTCCAGCAGGGTTCTTGAAATGATTTGCTCACAGATTAGAACACTTAAGTAAGGTCCTCCCTGGGGGGGGGGGGGGGGGGGGAGGGTTCTTATTTATTAAGTCCTATGAAAATGCAGCCCCTTAGTTCCAGACCTTGTTTTCCTTTAAGCCAGGAGTCTGATAACCCCCTTTCTTGAGGGATGTGCTCTGAATAAGGAAGAGGTCCTCCCTTCCTTGGTTCAGGAATCCCACAGCCCTTCTTCTTGGGGCCTTTGTCAGTAACTTGCATCACTTTCCCCTCCTTGTGCCGGGGAGACTCACAGCCTTCCTTCTGGAGCCTCTGTCAGCAACTCAGTAAGGCTGTGCCCCTTGGTCAGCTTCTTGGAGCCAGCCCCTCTCTAGCTGACCACTCAGTCTCTCTCCCTGTGCATCTCTGGAAGCATCTCTTTTATCCCTATGTTTGGGACTTTTAGCCACATGATCAACCTGTCCTAGGATTGTGCTAACTTTCCCCACCTAGGAAGGGAAGCTGAGTGAAGCACAGGTAGGGCTCTAGTCACTACCTCTTAAAGGGCCCAATCACCCTGAGACATGCGCTGCTCTCTGGGCAGGTTGGCATCATGGCTCTTTCTTCTTTAACACACCCAGGATTGAGAGAGAGAGAACTGCTCTTAGCCCAGTTTCCACATGCTGACCTAGTTTGGAGAGCCACAGACGGGTGATGGCAAGTTTTTCTGTATGCTTCCCCTACCCCGCCACCCCACCCCAGCACCATTTCTGCCTGGGAGTTCTGCAGGTATCTGCTTGGTAGGAGGACTAGGAGGAAAAGATAGCAGGAGGTGCTGGAGTAGAGAGGGGATGGGTGTGAGAGTAAGGGAAGCTTGCAGTACTGTGTGAAGGAGAAGAAAAGAGGTTCTAAGCTGGGCACTGCTGATAGGCAGAGAGACAAAATGGGTGCCTGGGAAAAGATCACACAGAGGAAATATTTGGCACCAGACTAATTAATGACAAGAGAAGCAGGACAAAGGGATTTGCAGTCAGTATAGCTGTGGGTAACCAGAGGAAGGCATCCCAAGGAGCGGTGGTGATTTAAGGGCAGGTCTACATGATGGGGCTAAGTCGACCTAAGTTACGCAACTCCAACTACATGAATAATGTAGCTGGAGTCGATGTACCTTAGGTCGACCTACTGCAGTGTCTACATCACGGTGGGTGGACTTACCGTATGCTTCTTGTTCAGGTGGAGTACCGGAGTTGACGGGAGAGCGATCGGCGGTCGATTTTGCAGGTCTTCACTAGACCCCACTAAATCAGTGGTCCCCAACCTCTCTGTGGGAATAGCATATTCCTATTCCCAGAAGACTGGCAGGCACCAGGCACCCCACCGCCAAAATGCCACTGAGAAATGGCAACATGACTCGGTGGCATTTTGGAGGGCGGTTCTCCGGCAGCCGTGCTCGGTGGCAGCATTCCTGCGGGCGCACACAACTGCCCCAGCGGGTGCCATTGTCCCCCTGGGCACCGCATTGGGGACCCCTGCACTAAATTGACCCCTGGTGGATCGATTGCTGCACGTCAATCCTCTGGTAAGTGGAGCCAAGACCTAAGATGCCTTCCCAGAAAGGAGCGAAGGAAGAATTGGGCAAACTCTGAGCATGGAAGAATTGGCTAGTAATCTGCATAAAAGCAGCTGAAGAAAATTACCCAGGTTTGTGGTGTTCAATCTATTAGTAGAGAGGAATGTATGGAGTGTTGTAGCTGTGTTGGTCTCAGGATACTAGAGACACAAGGTGGGTGAAGTAGTATCTTTTATTGGCCCAACTTTTAAGCCCACTTTCTCACTAGAGATGAATACCCAATGGCACCTGCAACCTCTTCTACCTACCTACGCCCATGTCCCCTCTCTTCACAGTAATGGAGCAGCTGTGGGACATCCCTTAGTAGTTTCAGCATCCCAAACAAGGGGAACTAGCCAGACTTCCAGTTTGCTTAGCACACATCTGCCCCAATAGGAGAGCCTGAGGTATCTCAGCCTTGAAGCACAATTTGCCTTCAACAAACTTCAGCTACTGATTGTCAGATATTTTGTATCTTAACTATTGAATGAATTAAATAGTTGTGTAAAAGTAAATCAAGACTGGATTATTTTATCAACAGGTTGCAACCCAATGTCTTCACTGATGATCCCAATATTTGCTGTTCATCTGGATAATAATAAACTAACTGGGGCAAACATTTTCAATATGATCAAAAGATGGGAAATATTGAAATGTTCTCCGCTCAAGAATAAATATTTGTTCATGGGATTTCTCAAAAATCTAGAAGTTTCCAGCTGCATGAAAAACTTTTCTAAGAAATTAGAGCATTTTTCTCAGACAAGAAAGAGAAAATGGTCAATCACATATGTGACAGGTTCCCCCGGGGTGCCACCTGGAACTGGAGTACCACTGAGTCCTCTGAACCACCAGCCTGGACTCCCTCTCACACTGTGCTACAGTGACAAGCCTCGGACCCACTCCAGGTCCTACACTTCCAGCATTCACACAGGCAGGGACACACCCAGCTGGAATTACGGTGGCTGGTAAGAGAGCCTGCATGTATGAACCAACAATAGAGAGCCCACAGCCAGATAACCCCCAGAACCCCCCACCACCACTTGAGTATAAACCCAAAATTATACCAGCTTGCACTGCACAGGGAATTGTACAGCGTAAGCTCATAGAGTTTACCCCTCCCTCAATGTGGACAGGAAATGCAATAGCCCCTGCCCCTGGAGCTATGATTCCCAAGCAAATCATAACTTTTCCAATGACATCTTACGTACCACATCTTGTACAAAATGCATCATAATTATATTATAGTCATACAACTAAGAAGAATATGGGGTACAGTGACAGATATATTCTCCGCCTCTGTAAGTTATTTTCCTGTGAGAGAGATATTATCGTGGGATCTAAGCAGCTTCAATAAGGTAACGTACATGCATGAGCTATGATATCTATGCCACACCTTGTAACACATACTGAAAATTAAGACCACATTCTCTCTATGAATGTGCATCCCTAATTGCAAAGCTATGTTCTTTTCTCCCCTTCCAAATATCAGAGAGACTTGTTTGGCAGAAAAGGCATCTGCTGCTAGTGATCTGACTTCCCTCAAATAATTCAGCTTGATATAGAGGCAGTGTGGGGACAAGAGGAAACACCGGCAACCCATTTTGCTAGTGGATTGTTGTTTCAAATAAGTGGGGGGAAAAGAGTAAAGCAGAGCCAAAGAAAGAATATTTCCGTACTTGTGCTTGAAAAGAAATATAGGACACTTAGTATAGAAGAAACTACACCTGGAAAATTATTTTGGAGCTACACGGAAGGCGTTCTGTAGGAAAAAATTATTCTTAATATTAATCCACAAATGTTCCTTCATCGCATTTCAGTTCAAATGAATTTAGGCTCACAAAGACTGCTTTGACGACACAGGAAATAGAGGTTTTTTGAATATGATGACTAATGTTCTACTACCTTCAAAACGATGGATAAAAATAATCATGACACGAGTTAGTGATAAAATTGCTTCCCCTTCAAAGTGTTCCTGAATGGAGAAACATCTTTTCATTTGAGACGGACAGCAGTAATCATCATTTTACTGAATCACCATTAAATTCTCCAATAGCTCCCTAACATGCACAGTGATGGGGCCATCATGAATTATAACACAGAAGGCCCTTTTTTCCTAAATTTTGCCTGATAAATGTTCACTTAAAACAGTGGCATAGGTGAGAGCATAACTTGGTCAAACAAGTTCCAGTAGTTTTACCCTGTTTAAAATACTTTTGCAGTAACAGTTAGACAGATCAGAATTTGTTTTACCATGGAAAGAGTCAAGGGGAAAAAAATCATTAATATCTTCTGTGGAAAGTTGATTTCTTATTGAAAAAACTGAAAATTGAATGTTGGTAGCCACAAGCCAAGAATATTTTTAGCTTAAAAACTGGAAACTTCTTGATTTGAGATTTGACAGTCAATCAACATGTTCCAGATTTTTTTTTAAACAAAGTTGTATTTACTCAAAAATCTGGTTGTTCATTAAAAACAGTTTAGAGGGATTTTTTTTTAAACCAATCCAAGTAATAATCTCTTATACAAACAGAATTGACAGAGGAATTATTCATTCAAGTACAGTTTAGAAAAGAAGAATGCATGGATATTTTCCTAATTGTTTACACAAATAGAGTACACTCCATAATACTCCATGTTCAGTGAGTGTTAGACAGGTGGGTCCTGATCTCATGTCCATTCAGATCCCTGGGAATCTTTTCACAGTCTTTGGATCAGGCCCACAGAGTATCTGCATAATTATGCCCTTAGACAATTGAGAAACTTATCAATTTCTTAGCATACCAGGGCAAGATTGTACCCAGAACTGTAACTGTTTTTTGTACTAACATTAAAATTTCAGGAACTGACCTCTTAAGGCAGCTTTCCATACCCTTCTGCCTCTAGAGCAGCACAAAGCAGATGGAGTGTGGCCCAAAATCTCACCCCTAATCTTTGAAAGGCTTTGGTTACCTGGGGATACCTTTTCATAGGGGAATCCCTGTGTGATTTAAATCCAGCCTACCCAACTCTGCCACTTGCTTCTGGTCTTCTCCCTACCATAGGGCATGATGGACAGAACCATTGGCCATAATTATGTGAATGTGTGTATTGGGGGAGAAGGATCATGGCCATTACTCTGATGTAAGGAAGGTACTTGCAGCTTCCACCAGTCTGTGCAGTTGCTCTACACCATGCCATGGGATGTATTCTGTTTGACTTTATTCCTTCTTCAGCTTCCTATGGGAAAACTTGGCTGTGATCAAGAGACCAGAATTTCACACCAAGAGCCCAAATTCAAATCACTCTGGATCACATGGAAGCATTTCTTCTGAGAGTACCACTGCAGCATTTTCCAATAAAATATACATTGTCTCTGGGAAAGCACTGTTAGGCCACAACAGGCAGCCATTACACAAAGGAAATAAAGGCAACGTATTTTTTGTTCCCTACTTCTATAGCTCCCAGCATGCCTGACTGAAATCCCTCTCTCATTCTCTTTTTCTCAGGACCATAACTCCAGCAAATACAAACTGTAGGAAAATAGTATTTCAAACTACTAATAGCGCAAGAATTAGCAATAATGGTATCACTTTTGTCGATTTTGTTAAATTTATCATCGCATTGAGAAATCCTGAGCAGTTACCTTAAGGAAAAATGAATTCAGTTATTTACTGAAATTTCCCTTCACAAAACACAATACTCATGTAAAACACATTATGAACATCTGCGGCCTTCCTGATCTCTTATTTGGCTTATGCCAGCTCTTCCCCTCCTTCACCCACAGATCTAAAACAAGATGTGCTGCAACTAATGACAGTATTGAGCTTTTCATTAGCAACAACAATTATAGTCTCATTTTCAAAAAGGTTATTGTTAAGATAATCAAATACTGATTAATGTTCTTCTACCTCATTTGTCCATTGCTTGGTGTCCACCATATTGGTAATATTTCCATTTCTGGCTTCATCATTTTTTATGACATGACTCACTGGGGTAGGATGATTTGAGGCACTAGGAGATTCATTTTCTGTTTTTCCCCAGGGATATCTGATTTTGGAAGTATCCCGTGGTCTCTTTGTAGATCCTTAGTGTGTCTGATTGAACTTTAAGGATACTGTTTGGAAAAAGACAGGTTTCAGAGCTATTACCAGCAGGACAGTGGGGTGGGAGGAGGTATTGTTTCATATTCTCTGTGTGTATATAAAGTCTGCTGCAGTTTCCACGGTATGCATCCGATGAAGTGAGCTGTAGCTCACGAAAGCTCATGCTCAAATAAATTGGTTAGTCTCTAAGGTGCCACAAGTACTCCTTTTCTGTTTGGAAAAATTAACACTAGTTGCTGAGTTGTGTGTGTGTGTGTTATAGATATAGCCTCTTTATACCTGGCTTCATTTTGTTTTATATACTTCTGTATTAAAGAAAGACAGTAGTGTAAGAATAGGCAACAGAGTCCAAGTGATTATGCTAATTAGATCATGTATTGTTTGCATTCTGAAGCTTCTGCTAAGCCTCTGAGAATGCCTGATGTAAACTATGTCTCCAGAAGTCTAAGCATTCTCAGGCCTAGTCTACATTTAAGTTTTGTCAGTATACCTATACTGCCAAAAGCTTCCTATAGTAGACAGTTTATAGTGGCCAAAAAAAAAAAAAAAGGTAACCTCTGACACCGCTATACAAGAAAATTTCTAGTTAAGGCCCAGCCTCAGTCACAGCTGGGGGCTCATGCATTTCAAGCATTGAACTTCTCTTCAACCAACTTGCCCTCTAAAAGCAAATATGACATGGTGTCAGATGTTATATCAAACTGGAAGTAGCGCAATTACACACTCAATTACATAGGGAAATCTTCCCCCAAAGTGGCATTGAACTGAGCAGCAATATTAACATTCTCATCATTCTGGAGAGAAAGTACCTAAAATGCAGTCTAGGCAATCAAATGAACAACATTCATGGAAACAGAACCCAGTTTTCCAATTGTTTGCAGAAAAGAACCTACATATGTAGATTAGTTTAATCTATCAGTCTATTTCAAAACCAACAAGTCACATTATTCTGAAGATAGTTAAAATAACTACATAAAATCTCTTAGCATACCTCTAAGAAATTGCTACAGTTTAGAAGTGGTAGGACCATTTTTGACAATATGAAATTTCAACAAAATGTACTGTTTCAAAGCTGAAATATGTGGTTTTGTAATGAAATGAAAATAAATAATTCTGTAAGTTGTTCTGAAATTGAATAGTCATCCTCTGGTCTGCTCTACTATAGTTGATACAATGATGTTGTGCAAGTGTGAATGGGAGGGCACATAGTCTAGGTTGGAAGTTTCCTATTAAGAAGAGGTCCACGCTAGGAAAAGTTTGCTCATCCCCCACTTTAAAATTATTATATCAAAGGGACTATGGGTTTGTTGGAAGTTCGTAGGAAAATTAGTACTATTGCTTCGTCTTCATGCTATGGACAGAAACCAGGAGAGTAGAGTAGAAATCTCACTTACAGTCAGACAGTTGGTACCAAAACAAGCTTTCATTTTTTCATTTTCAAATTATATCAGTTTTATGTAAGCATCCAAATATTTAAAAAAGTTTAATTATAGTATCAGATTTATTATGCCCATAAGTCAGGAAGGCAGGCATAATAAGGAATACAGGAATAATTCAGTTCACAACATGATATAAAATAATGTGGTTTTTTTTCAGAAAACTTACTCTTACATAAAGTAGACAAAGACAAGCTATGGCTATAATGCCAAGGTATCATAATATAAGCAGTATTAGCCTCTAAATGATTTTGATTATAGATGGGATGTTCTAAGAAATACTTTTTTATATGAAATGCCTGTTTTGCTGCAAACATTTAATCTGTCGTGATACTTCAGGAACCACCTGAAGAAAAAAATTATAGAAAATGTTTTAAATAAAGGAAACAGCTGCCACTATCCCAGTGTTGAATTAAGACAATAATTGGGAACATTACGTCTAGATGTGATGTCATCTGGCTATTCCTTATACGCTTTGTAATGCTAAGAGCAAGAAACAACCCCTAAATCAAGACAAACTCAAACTCATTCAATGCTTAATATTGTTATTACACAACAAAACGTTGGTGAGTTATTTTTTCATAAAACGTATTCAGAACAACCAAATCAAATGAGCCAAGCTCAAGTGCCCCTATAGCACAAGGGTCTCTACAGATAGCTAGAAAGCCTCTATTAAAGTAACATCTGCCACTTTCATTCCATTTCAGGTTTCCCCACAATCTTCCTTATTGGAAGGACCCTTCCTCCTATTTTGCTAAAATAAAATCCTTTGCATCTTCAGGTGTTCAAAATATGTACCTGTAACTTGTATCCATTCTTAGCCCTAGCCCTTAAAGACGACCTGAAGGGAGATGGATAGATAAAGTTCATCAAGTTGTTTTTTGAACAGAAGAAACGTCTTTTGTGGTCGGGCTGGAAGTGTATTATGGAAAACTGCCAATACACAGTCTATTAAATTCCAGTTTCTCTTTATCATTTAACACAGTCCCTGGTTTACCCATGACTAAGACAGTCCTGGGATTCAAGGTACAAATATCTTTATAAGAGGGATCCTTATGGTAGAATTAATCAGAAGAAGGTTATCTGAAAGCCAGTTAAGGGATAATTTAACCAGCTTACCAAGCTCTACTGCTCAGGTTCACTAATGATACTTAAATTTCTTATTCTAGTAGCATGTTTTCCAAGTGAGTTTCTCTGTCAATCTGAATAATTATATGGCTCCATAACCATAATATTGGAGCACCTTCCGACACTGAGTCAAAACTACAAGCCTCTATTTTATTTCATTTTTCCTTTTCATCTCTAGGATTAGACCCCAGACACTGCACTTTCCAATCTGATATTCTGCCATTCACTTTTCATTCTTGGGGAATTCCATTCCAGTTTCTTCTCAATAAAATCTATGGATTTGGAGTTTTTAGAATGTCAAAACATTTATGCAATTTCTCTAAGATGCATGTTACAACTGCTTGAAAGTGTGCTACATTCAATTTTAATGAAGTGCCAGCTGTATTCAGGATGAGGAAAGTGGCTGGCTGCCATTTTTATTCACTGGTGTTCAAGGCTTAATAAAAGAACACTTTTCTGATACAGATTTTGTGCAAATCAGTACATGTAGCAGTTGGAGATGAATGCTCAGAGGTAAGAACCATTGGCTCCTATACTCCTAGAAGGAAAACAGCAGAGCCAAATGAAATTTAGAATTTCCATCCCATAATAAATTCTGACATTTCAGTGTTTTCATTCCAAATCGGGGCAAGAAGTTGAAATTAAAATAAAATAATCAGATTGGAAATTCTGAAAAAAAATCTCATTGAAAATGTCACCACATTTCATTTTGACACTTTCAATTACTGTCAGTCATTTAACCCTCCTAAGTCAAAATGTTTCATTTCAGTTTGTGGAACTGACCTGTTTCAAGTCAGTTAATTTTGAATTTTTCCTACAGTGGCATATTGCCTCATGGGAGTTCTAGTTCAGGAACCTGATATCCCATTCTCTCATATGTGCTGAGCTTCCAGGCCAAACTACATCTCCCATGAAGCACCACAAAGAACTTGGTTAGGGGGAATCAGAATTGTATTATAGAAGATGTATTTTTCCAGGCAGCCAAGCCCACTGGAGAGAAAGGGGGCCCAAAATATAATATGGAATTGTATATAGCTCTAAGGCAAATAGCAAGAGTTTGAGATTATTTACAGGATCAGGTTCTACAACAAAGTGCCATGGGCATTTAAAAATAACAATAAAATCCTAGAACCTATTACTCTAACAGCAAGGATCAAAGTTCAGATTCACAACACTCACTGGCAACCAAGCGCTGGTGAATCGGAGATGTTGGACAAATCCCTCGAGATCCTGCCAATGGTATTATGTACACTGACCAGTGGATAAGATCACCAGTGTGTGATGTAACCATCTCCCTCGATAGGGCATGGTACCTCCACAATACTCTCTCATCCCATTGTGCAATACAACTGGATGACTCATTGTTTATTATATACTGCCATTGAAATCCCCATCAGAGGGGATTTAAAATAAGATAAAGTTCCACAGCAAACAATCTGCACTGACTATGGGCCTTATCCATTGACTTCACTGGACTTTGAATCAGGGCCTATGGGAGCAAGAATGCTCCTACTTAAGTCAGTGGCAAAATTCCCATTGATTTCAGTGCTGCAGGACCAGGCCCTATTTTTTTCATCTCTAATTTCTAGGCTTCTATAATTCCAAGATTTTTGTAAGCATGTTACGAGAATGATGACTTAGCACAAGCAGTTGACAGAAAAGGGGTGGGGATGGGACAGAAAATTCCTCTTATTTATTATGTGTGGGGGAGAGAGGGAGATAGATATGCAAACAGAGAAAAAGGAAAAGCAAAAGATGCCTGGAAATAAGCCACAAAGACATGGCTTCAGATGACTCCTCTTTAGACTGTAAAGAGAGCTCTGGAGGGAGCAGGAAAACATCTGAGCTTGAGTAACAGAAGACTATTTTGTATCAGAGAAAAATGAATGCAGAGTGCACCAAGAAATGTAAACACAGCACAAAATGAGAAACAAGGGAAGGGAAGGACATCAGTTACAAATGGAAAAGGAGTACTTGTGGCACCTTAGAGACTAACAAATTTATTTGAGCATAAGCTTTCGTGAGCTACAGCTCACTTCATCGGATGTATTCAGTGGATAATGCTGTCACCACAGACAGAAGGACAGTGAGAGGCCTCACTTAAACCAATGTTGTGGGGAAATGTCCTTAAAAATGCTGGAGCAAGACCAGTAATTTTACCAAGAACCTGTTTGTAGTGCTCCACACAGGGGCTTCCAACAGGAATCAGCGGTTATATAAATGAAGAGGCAGTAAAATGAGGCTCCTTAGCAGGAATCGTAACAGCAATCAGTGCACGCAGAAACAATGACAAGCATCTTTTACGGGTAGACTTTTGAAGAAGTTCCATGGCCTGTGTTGTACAGAAAGTCAGATCACAATGGTCCCTTTTGGCCATGATTCATACCAATTTTGCAACAAAACAAAATGCAATACTCAAAGCTATTAGGCCAGATTCTCCACTGCCTTCTTTTTACCCAAGACAGAATGGTCATATTTACACTCATTTTGCTCTCACTACAACCAGATGTAAATAACTACACCAGGTGCAAGGTAGCAGAGAATCAGGCTCAGTATTTTATTTAACATAAAAGTACTGGAACATTAAGGAGGAAGCACTATTTTCTTAATGGTTACTAAACTATATTGACTTATAACTGACAGGAATAGATCACTACTATATGCACATAATACATATTTCATAACAACATGCAAATCCCCTTTTAATTTTCAATACATAAATTATTTAAGTATTTGGGACCAGGTTCTCTGTAATATGTGCACATAAACATACACATGGCTCTGTATTTACATTAGAGAAGGTAAGGTAGTAAGCTGCTGGGTAATCAACACTTTTATGAAATGGCAAAGAGAACGTCAGCGTCCATGTTCACAAAAGTTCTACAAAACCACAAAACCTCATTTCCTTTCTCTCCTTCTTAGAACTCTTGCAGGCAATTTCTGGACCAACCCATGTATGTAGCTAGCCGCTATTCAGTCCAGGTCTTAGGGCTATATTTTGACACAGAGCACAACTCCAAGCAATGAGGGACAACTCTGGCCCACCAACGGAATGAGAAGCTCTGGACTTAGTGAGGCATTATCATCATACACAAGACTGGACAATCAGCATCTTGACCCCCACCCAAAATGTTCCCTTCTGCTTCATCTCCCACACAGATTCCACTGGTTCTTAGAAACTCTACACCAGATGAAGAGAACAGAACAGAAAATCAAGTGGTGATGGCAGAAACTAAGGCTGAAACACACAAAAAATATCAATAGGCCTATACAAAGGCCAAAGGATCATTCCTTTCCACCTTCATAGGAACAATCCAAATCATGCCCACCAGGAGGTATTTAGGATGACTAGCTACACCACATGCTTGCACTCTGCAGCAGAGTCCAGCATCATGCTCTGTGAGGAACTAGTATCTTTCTTCACTGAGATTATCTGCATCAGATGGGCTTCTCAGTATGGATGGTATAAAGTTCCATGAAAAGCCCCAAGGCCACCTAGGGAGGAGAAATCCTCAAGGAGCTGCTTAAACCAGCTTTAGGTCTGCATTCCACTAGCACAGTGGAAGAAAGCTGCTTTAGTTATGTCCTGTGTGCAGGAACTAAAATGCATTAGTGCAGATTTAAACACCATTAGGTTTTCACAAAAGTGTTCAAAGTGTTGTTTTTGTTCTGCATTGGAACAAGACCAAAAATTGACATAAAATGCACTTGACATTTCCTGGTCAGCTCTAATTGCAAATATTCAGCCTTACAGTATGTCCTCTCTGGGACAGTGTGTCTGAGTTCATATTCGTCCTTCCTCTCATGTCTTAGTCATGTAATTACTCTTGCATTAGATAACCAATCCTGCAGTCAGCAACAGGTATAAGGAAGTCAATGAGAGCTGTAGTCAATGAATATGTTGACCAATGAAAGTCAATTAAAAAGGTTTCTGACTTCAGCAGGGATTGGATTAGGCCCTAAGGCAAGATTTTCAAAGGTATTTATGTACCTCAACAAGCAGATAGGTGCTTTTTAAAAATCACTCTAGGCAGCTATGCGCGTATCTCCCATTGGCTTCAGGCACCTCACTAAGCACTCATCTGTGTCTTTAGCTGCCAAAATGCCTTTTTAAAATCTGGCATTTGTGCCAACTCTTCAGTTTTGTAAATCCAATTGTCTTGTAGGAAGCTTACACACACTGGTGCAATCACATGTTACAGGAGGAATGGAGTTATTCTAAATCAGTGCTGACCAGCCAGTGGCTGTGATTGATGCTATACAGATAATAACAATTATTTAATCGTACAATAGCTACCTGGGTTGATTCTGAATTCTGTCAACCTGTTGCAACTCTGCTTATGCACACACCTTAAGAATGAACTTAGGGCACAACTCCACCTGTGTTGGGACAAGCACTTCCCAGGTGAATGCTTGCAGACTTCATGCTATTTGGTTTTTAGCCATCACAATCATGTTCTTATACATCCTAGGATTTGAAGCAGAGATCAATCAGTTTGTGGAGCCCCTTTAACCTGCAAAAGAGTCATGGGATCTGCTGGATGACCATATAGTTAAAAGAGCAATTAAGAAGGATAAGGTCATAACAGTAGGTAAATGATTTCTTTGCACAATATTAAAGAAACTAGTTCCAACAATGGCATTTACCCAGACCTCCCTCAAAGGAAATGGTGGTGAGGAAATCACTTCAAATACATTCCACCTTATGCTGCTTCCAAAAGGGAACCTTTTGAAATAGAGAAAAGGCTTTGAAAATAAACAGCTCTGCAGCAGAAAATTGAACGGTGGTGAATTTGTTGAAATGAGATTATATATTAAAGCTGATATCAAGCCCCCAAAATGACCTCATTGTGCCAAGAACAATGGAATCTTTCTGTACAGAGCCTCTTCTGGTATCCCCCTGAACTCTCCACACCAAGGGTCCCAGAATTAAATGATAACATTGTCAAGGTTCCTCCCCCACTCTGAACTCTAGGGTACAGATGTGGGGACCTGCATGAAAAACCTCCTAGCTTATCTTTACCAGCTTAGGTCAAAACTTCCCCAAGGTACAAAATATTCCACCCATTGTCCTTGGACTGGCCGCTACCACCACCAAACTAATACTGGTTACTGGGGAAGAGTTGTTTGGACGCATCCTTCCCCCCAAAATACTTCCCAAAACCTTACACCCCACTTCCTGGACAAGGTTTGGTAAAAAGCCTCACCAATTTGCCTAGGTGACTACAGACCCAGACCCTTGGATCTTAAGAACAATGAACAATCCTCCCAACACTTGCACCCCCCCCTTTCCTGGGAAATGTTGGATAAAAAGCCTCACCAATTTGCATAGGTGACCACAGACCTGAACCCTTGGATCTGAGAACAATGAAAAAGCATTCAGTTTTTTACAAGAAGACTTTTAATAAAAAATAGAAGTAAATAGAAATAAAGAAATCCCCCCTGTAAAATCAGGATGGTAGATATCTTACAGGGTAATTAGATTCAAAAACATAGAGAACCCCTCTAGGCAAAACCTTAAGTTACAAAAAAGATACACAGACAGAAATAGTTATTCTATTCAGCACAATTCTTTTCTCAGCCATTTAAAGAAATCATAATCTAACACATACCTAGCTAGATTACTTACTAAAAGTTCTAAGATTCCATTCCTGGTCTATCCCCGGCAAAGACCCAGCATACAGACAGACACAGACCCTTTGTTTCTCTCCCTCCTCCCAGCTTTTGAAAGTATCTTGTCTCCTCATTGGTCATTTTGGTCAGGTGCCAGCGAGGTTACCTTTAGCTTCTTAACCCTTTACAGGTGAGAGGAGCTTTCCCCTGGCCAGGAGGGATTTCAAAGGGGTTTACCCTTCCCTTTATATTTATGACACGCCCCCCAAATCTCAGCTAGGGTGAAACACTGGCTGGGATTTCTTCCTGGAGCTCTAGGAAAAACAGAGTTAATAAGACACATGCATCTCTAAATATACTACCAAGTACATAAAGACTAACAATATTTTCCACATCTCAAGGACGATTTTAACCAGTTGATTCTGGGAAACTTTCACGGGAGAGTGCATCAGCCACTTTGTTAGAAGCTCCTGAGATGTGTTGGATGTCGAAATCAAAATCTTGGAGAGCTAAACTCCACCGAAGAAGTTTTTTGTTAGTTTCCTTGATGGTGTGAAGCCACTTCAGTGCAGCATGGTCAGTTTGCAGGTGGAAACGCCGTCCCCAAACATATGGGCATAGCTTTTCCAGAGCATAGACAATGGCGTAACATTCTTTTTCAGTGACTGACCAGTTGCTTTCCCTCTCAGACAGTTTTTTGCTGAGAAACACTACAGGGTGGAATTCTTGATCAGGTCCTTTCTGCATTAAAACTGCTCCCACACCACGCTTGGACGCATCTGTGGTTACTAGGAACGGTTTGTCAAAGTCTGGGGCCCTTAGTACAGGGTCAGACATGAGTGTCGCTTTAAGCTTGTTAAAGGCCTTCTGACACTTTCCGGTCCACTGAACAGCATTTGGCTGTTTCTTTTTGGTTAGGTCTGTCAGTGGGGCAGTGATTTGGCTGTAGTGCGGTACAAATCGTCTGTAATAACCGGCCAAGCCTAAGAAGGATTGAACCTGTTTCTTTGACTTTGGGACAGGCCACTTTTGGATAGCATCCACTTTGGCCTGTAGGGGGCTGATAGTTCCTTGACCCACCTGGTGTCCAAGGTAAGTCACTCTGTTTAGGCCTATTTGACACTTCTTAGCCTTAACAGTTAGTCCTGCCTCCCTTATGCGCTCAAGGACTTTTTGTAGATGTTCCAGGTGGTCTGCCCAGGAATCCAAAAATATGGCCACGTCGTCAAAGTAGGCGACTGCATATTCTCCTAATCCCGCTAGGAGACCATCTACAAGTCTTTGGAAAGTGGCGGGTGCATTTCGCAGCCCGAAAGGGAGTACATTAAATTCATACAGCCCGAGATGTGTGATGAAGGCTGACCTTTCCTTGGCAGATTCATCTAGCGGTACCTGCCAGTACCCCTTGGTTAAGTCCAAGGTAGAGATGAACTGGGCCCATCCCAGTTTCTCTAATAGTTCATCTGTGCGTGGCATTGGATAGTTGTCTGGGCGAGTTACAGCATTTAGCTTACGGTAGTCCACGCAAAAACGTATTTCCCCATCTGGTTTGGGAACTAGAACCACTGGAGATGCCCATGCACTTTCAGAGGGGCGGATTACACCCATCTGTAACATATCTTGGATCTCCCATTCTATAGCAGTTTTAGCTTGAGGAGACACCCGGTAAGGTTGGACCCTAATTGGGTGAGCATTACCTGTGTCAATGGAGTGGTATGCCCGTTCAGTCAGTCCTGAGGTGGCTGAGAACGTTGGCGCATAGCTAGTGCACAGCTCCTGGATCTGCTGTCGCTGCATACGCCCAAGGGTCATGGAGAGGTTCACCTCTTCCACACCACCAGCACATTTCCCTTCATAGTAGACACCTTCAGGCCACTCAGCGTCGTCTCCTCCCTGGGCTGTAAACTGACAAACCTTTAATTCTCTGGAATAAAAGGGCTTTAGAGAATTAATATGGTACACCTTAGGCTTTCGGTTGGAGGGGGGGAATGCTATGAGATAATTAACAGCTCCCAGGCGCTCCTGGACCATGAATGGCCCTTCCCACGATGCTTCCATTTTATGGGCCTGGAGTGCTTTTAAGACCATGACCTGGTCTCCTACTTTGAAGGAACGCTCTCTGGCATGTTTATCATACCAGGCTTTTTGCTCTTTTTGAGCATCCTGTAAGTTTTCTCTAGCAAGGGCTAAAGAGGTTCGGAGGGTGTTTTGTAGGTTGGTTACAAAGTCCAGAATGTTAGTTCCTGGAGAAGGTGTAAATCCCTCCCATTGCTGCTTCACCAACTGCAATGGCCCCTTAACCTCACAGCCATATACAAGTTCAAATGGGGAAAACCCTAAACTGGGATGTGGTACAGCTCTGTAGGCAAAGAGCAACTGCTGCAATACTAGGTCCCAATCATTGGAGTGCTCATTTACGAATTTACGTATCATGGCCCCCAAAGTTCCATTAAACTTCTCCACCATGCCATTTGTTTGATGATGGTAAGGAGTGGCAACCAAGTGATTTACCCCATGAGCTTCCCAAAGGTTTTTCATAGTTCCTGCCAGGAAATTAGTCCCTGCATCTGTGAGGATGTCGGAGGGCCAACCTACCCTGGCAAAAATGTCTGCTAATGCCTGGCACACACTTTTAGCCCTGGTGTTGCTTAGAGCTACTGCTTCCGGCCATCGGGTGGTAAAATCCATGAAAGTCAGTATGTACTGCTTTCCTCTGGGTGTCTTTTTCGGAAAAGGACCCAGAATATCCACAGCTACTCGCTGAAATGGAACTTCAATGATGGGGAGTGGCTGGAGAGGGGCTTTGACCTGGTCTTGGGGTTTTCCCACTCTTTGGCACACCTCACAAGACTGGACATAGGTAGAAACATCCTTGCCCATTCCCTCCCAGTGGAATGACCCCCCCAAACGGTCTTTGGTCCTGTTCACCCCAGCATGGTCACTAGGGTGATCGTGGGCTAAGCTCAAGAGCTTGGCCCGGTATTTAGTTGGAACTACCAACTGTCTCTGAGGATGCCAGTCTTCCTGGTGTCCACCAGAAAGAGTTTCCTTGTATAAAAGTCCTCTTTCTATAACAAACCTGGATCGATTAGAAGAGCTGAGAGGCGGTGGGTTGCTCCGTGCCGCCGTCCAAGCTCTCTGGAGGCTTTCATCTGCTTCCTGTTCGATCTGGAACTGTTCCCTTGATGCTGGAGACATCAGTTCCTCATGGGATTGTGGACCTAGGCTTGGTCCCTCTGGAAGCGATATAGGGGATGGAGCTGTTTCTGTTGACTGTGAACCGCTCTCCGCTGGTGCACTATCTTGGGATTCAGGCTCCGGCTGAGCCTCTTGTGTAGGGTTATCGGCTGCTGCCAGTTCGGTGGGGCCCTCTGGTGTTGAGGTTGCAAGTACTGGATTCAGTGCTGACACGGGGTCTGGTGTTGGTTGTTCGGCTGGTTCCGGTTCTGGGACTGGTTCCGTCTGGGTCTCTGGGACTGGATCCACTACTGCTGTTGCAGACATTGGCCTGGGGTCCAGGTCCATCACCTCTGACCGGGTCCTGATAGAAGTTTCCGGAACAGAGCTAGGTCTCACGGCTTGTTTAGCCTGGCTGCGGGTGACCGTTCCCACCCTCTTGGCCTGCTTCACATGCTTGGCCAAGTCTTCCCCCAACAGCATGGGGATGGGATAATCATCATAGACTGCAAAAGTCCACATTCCTGACCAGCCCTTGTACTGGACAGGCAACTTGGCTGTAGGCAAATTGAAAGAGTTGGACTTGAAGGGTTGAATCATCACTTGGATCTCTGGGTTGATTAAATTGGGGTCCACTAAGGAAGCATGGATAGCTGACACTTGTGCTCCGGTGTCCCTCCACGCGGTGACCTTCTTCCCGCCCACACTCAGTTTCCCTCCGCTCCAAGGGTATCTGGGAGGTATCTGGGCCTGTGGACCTCTGGTGTGATTCCGGTGCAATGAACTGTAATCTGTTGGGGTTCTTGGGGCAGTTGGCCTTTACATGCCCCAGCTCATTACATTTAAAACATCATCCAGCTGACGGGTCACTGGGGCGAGGAGGGTTGCTGGAGAACGGGGTGGTGGGACGATAAGGGGTCTGGAGGGTTCTTTGGGAGGTAGGTGGGGCTTTGGGCGGCCCCCGGTAATAGGGTGTGGTCTGGGGTGGTCCCTTCTGGTCTCCGCTCCAACTGCGACCAGTTTTCTTCTTCTCTGCCACCTCCACCCATCTGGCTCCAATCTCTCCTGCCTCGATTACAGTTTTGGGTTTCCCATCTAGGATGTATCTTTCTATTTCCTGAGGAACACCCTCTAAGAATTGTTCCATTTGCATTAGGAAGGGCAAATTTACTGGAGAGTCAACACTTGCTCCTGATATCCAGGCATCCCAATGTTTCACAATGTGGTAGGCATGTCGGGTAAATGACATGTCTGGTTTCCACCTTAGGGCTCTGAACCTCCGACGAGACTGCTCGGGTGTTATCCCCATTCTGACTCTCGCCTTGGATTTAAACAGTTCATACTTGTTCATGTGTTCTTTAGGCATTTCAGCTGCCACCTCAGCTAAGGGTCCACTGAGCTGCGGCCTCAGCTCTACCATGTATTGGTCAGTAGAGATGTTGTACCCAAGGCAGGCCCTTTCGAAGTTTTCTAAGAAGGCCTCAGTATCATCACCTGCCTTGTAGGTGGGGAACTTTCTGGGATGGGAAGTGGTACTTGGAGAAGGATTGCTAGGGTTTGTTGGGATATTCCGCTGAGCCTTTATCTTCTCCACCTCCTCCACATGCTTCCTCTCTTTTTCCTTCTCCTCCAGTTATTTGTCCCTTGCTTCCATTTCTTTGTCCCTTGCTTCCATTTTCAGCTGCATGAGTTCTATCTGTCTTTCATGTTCCCTTTGTTTTTCCGCAGCCTGAAATCTGGCTAGTTCCAGCTTTTGTCGAGCCGTGGATTTTGTCATTCTAACCTCTCTGTTTTTAACTAACTTTACACCCAAGGTTTAGAAATAAACAAACAAAACTTGGCTGTAAAATTTTGCTGTGCTGGAATAGAATACCTATTCTCTGATAGTGATTGTCAGCCTACAGAAAAAGACAATTCCCTTGTCTCTGCTCTGGGCCCAAATCAAAGCAAAAAACTTCCAACTACTTGGAAACCTGCTTACCAGCAGCCCAAAGGAAAAAAAATTCCTTTTCAAACCTGTGCTCCTTGTAAAACAAAAAAATCAAAATCCTAAAAAACAAAACCCTGCCACTTTTGTCTCCAGGCAAATGGGTAGAACACACACCCCCTATTTACTTTTAGGAAGAAAAGAAAGAAAAAAAAAACTCTGGGTTGGAAGACTGTGAATTTCCCTGCAGGAGTTAAGTACCCTGCCTCCAGGCAAAGAAAACCTGCAATTCACAAAGATAATCCCCTTTTGTCTCTGCTTGGCCACAAAGCAGAGAAAAACCAAGCTGCTTTCAGTTTCAGCTGCTTTCTGGACTTCCTTTCCAAAGGAAAAAAAAATTCCTTTTTAAAATCTGTATTTCTAGTTCAAAAAATCTCAACTGGATCTCAAAATGATTTCAGGTTAATCCCACCGCTGCCACCATGTCAAGGTTCCTCCCCCACTCTGAACTCTAGGGTACAGATGTGGGGACCTGCATGAAAAACCTCCTAGCTTATCTTTACCAGCTTAGGTCAAAACTTCCCCAAGGTACAAAATATTCCACCCGTTGTCCTTGGACTGGCCGCTACCACCACCAAACTAATACTGGTTACTGGGGAAGAGTTGTTTGGACGCATCCTTCCCCCCAAAATACTTCCCAAAACCTTACACCCCACTTCCTGGACAAGGTTTGGTAAAAAGCCTCACCAATTTGCCTAGGTGACTACAGACCCAGACCCTTGGATCTTAAGAACAATGAACAATCCTCCCAACACTTGCACCCCCCCCTTTCCTGGGAAATGTTGGATAAAAAGCCTCACCAATTTGCATAGGTGACCACAGACCTGAACCCTTGGATCTGAGAACAATGAAAAAGCATTCAGTTTTTTACAAGAAGACTTTTAATAAAAAATAGAAGTAAATAGAAATAAAGAAATCCCCCCTGTAAAATCAGGATGGTAGATATCTTACAGGGTAATTAGATTCAAAAACATAGAGAACCCCTCTAGGCAAAACCTTAAGTTACAAAAAAGATACACAGACAGAAATAGTTATTCTATTCAGCACAATTCTTTTCTCAGCCATTTAAAGAAATCATAATCTAACACATACCTAGCTAGATTACTTACTAAAAGTTCTAAGATTCCATTCCTGGTCTATCCCCGGCAAAGACCCAGCATACAGACAGACACAGACCCTTTGTTTCTCTCCCTCCTCCCAGCTTTTGAAAGTATCTTGTCTCCTCATTGGTCATTTTGGTCAGGTGCCAGCGAGGTTACCTTTAGCTTCTTAACCCTTTACAGGTGAGAGGAGCTTTCCCCTGGCCAGGAGGGATTTCAAAGGGGTTTACCCTTCCCTTTATATTTATGACAAACATATTTTACATTGATAAGGACATGCAGAAAACTTAAGCTTCTGAAGCAGATACAGCCAACTGCCAGATTAAGTCTTATTTCTCTGCATTATTTTTATCAAAAGTATTAATATTCTGTGTTTTGGGGAGCAGACAGTGGCAGCTTCTTGCTATTGTGGTTTTATTTGTCAAATCAAAAACACTGGAGCAGATTAAAAATGCTGGGACAATCGCTGCTCTCAATTACACTCTGGGAAATCACATTGAAATCAATGAGCTTGTGGCACGTGTTAAATTAGACAATCGAGGCTGTGACTATTCTGTGCTGAAGATTATTTCATGCAAAAAAAAAGTCACCCATTAAAAATATTATCCCATAAATAAGTCTCTGTACTAGGGAACAAAGCCTGGGGAAACCTCTCTCTCTCTCTAGACACAGAAAGGAGGAAAGGTTTTGGTAAATGTTTCTCTCCAGACAAAACCCTTGCAAGGGAAGTGAAATGTCTTCAGGGAAAGCTTCTTTTGAGAAACTCCTTGTAATGCCAAATGCTCCTGGGGAGACTGGGATAATTTTTTTCTGCAAATTCAGGTCAAATTTGGTTAATAGTTTCAGCCAAAAAAATATAGGGGGGAAAAGTGTTTAGAAACATCAAAACTCACAGCCCTGGGCTGCCATTTGCTGTGTAGACATACCCTCTTTTTTTAAGGCCTGATCCAAAGTCCATTGAAGTCAGGGGAAAGATTCCCACAGGGAAAGACTTCAACTGGCTTTGGATTAAGCTCATCATGCTGATCTATTTTTGAGAACTCTGAATGAACATCCTAGTCATTTGAAATGTATTACATTCAATACATACTTAAGCTAGAAAACAAAAGCATTGTTCAAGTCCACCTTTATCACTGTGGATTTAGCAAAACATAGCACTGTGACGTACAGAAGGAACGGCTCTCTCAAACTATTTGTTGGATTTGTTCCTTTATCCGGAACCAGTCTAAATATATATATGATGAAGAGTTAGGGCAGAAGAATGCTGTAGACAAGGCAAGTACAAAAATTTATAGAGTATACAAAAGTATCTTATCATATTTTCATATGAAAACCCCACTATGTTAGGATTTCCTGCATCATATTAAGACTGTCCACTTTAGCCATATCCAAAAATTAACAGTTTTGATCTCATTTGTTTAGAAATATTATAAAACCAACAGAAATGGGTGTGGTTTCTAATCATCTTTACAGCACTATATCCTTCCTTACTGGGCACTGAGCAAACATAACTGGTGTCTGACAGTCAGTAGTTTCTCTGATTCTGCAGTGAGGCACAAATCCTGCCTCCTCCTGTACCGGTGTGTGGGAACCCTTCCAGAGAAGCTAGGGGGCTGCTGCATAACCTAGGAGCGAAATAGTAGGGGAGGGGGAGAGAGGGAGCACACAGGGAACTTGTACCCCTGTGAGACAAAGAAGTGGTGCTAGGGATAAGGCAGGGCTGGAACCAGATGATTGGTCACTACATAGTCCCCTGGTCCACTCTCTACTGTGGAGCGTGGGTACTGGGGCTGGTGAGGCTATTCTAGCCATTAGGTAAAGTATCATCTGCAGAGAAGCTCCGCTGTTGCTCTGTGGCTTAGACAGAATGATTCCTGGAACCTTCCCCTCCCCGCATCCCCACACGTACACATTCCCACACACTCCCTTGTGGAGATCCCCCCGCATCCTGCGGACTTACTCAGGCTTGGCACAGAGAACAGGATTTTCACATACGTGAACAACATCCAAGAATCGGCATCCCAACAGATTTCCAGCTGTTTGATAAGAACAGCTCCATAAATAAAAGCAATAAAACTATTTGTTCATAACCCAGGTAGGCTGACAGGCTCATGATAATAGTGTAATGCAAACAAGCTGCCATGACAAGTAGGACAGCGCTAAGCATTTCTGAGTGATGGCAATTCTTCCACTGTAAAAATCTGAATGAAAGACAGTGAATTTCAAAACAGTCAAGAAGCAACCCAACTGAGGAAGACTTTTGAAGTATCTTCTGAAAGGTTAATTCCTTGAAGCCCCACCCCCCTCCACTCCACCCCACCCAGGGAGTTAGATGAAAGAAGGGAGTGAGATTGTAAGGCTGTGTCTAGATTAGAGAATGGAATCACAGACAACTGATCAGGTGGGACAGCACCAATGTAAATACCAATGGTGCAGTTTATCCACAGTATGTAGCTATGCTGTGTTGGGTGCAGTTTCGCTATACATCCATACTGTTGCAGTCTAGATATATAAACCCACTTTTCCTGGTGCAGCTCCCTGAAGCAGTGACTTGTGAGAGATTTGAAGACGTTTGGTGCCTAGGGAATTGTGGAAGATGAAATCAAACTCCCAAAGAACCAGCATAACTTATAAGACTTTATCACAAAATGGAAGTCAGGATGAATACTTAAGTTTCCACTGCATGCTCAGTATGAAAGTTTTCTGCGCTGGAGCTTTTAAAAAGTAGCTACAAGGGGTGTAGGGCAGCTATAATGAAGCCCTGAAGGATGTTCCAGCAGCATATGCAGAGAATTTAATCTTGATCCACTTGGTGTTTCTTTACCATTCACAAATACATAGGAATCCTTGGGAATATGAAAGCACAAATGCTTTTAATTTGGGGAAGACACAATAACCAAATGTTTGCATAAAATAAAAGTAACAAATAAAGAGTGTATGAGGAATACAGCTAACCCCAAACTCTTAGTCAAGGGCCAAGAACCCAGTCCTTATTCATTAATCTGATTAGATCTCGTGGTGGCCAAGTGGCTGTTAGGAGACAGCTTTACTCACCTGTCTGCTTCAGTCCATTGAAAGTAACAGCATTAGGTTCTGCTCCACTCCATTGCTAGTCCCATAGGGTTCTAAATCTCTGGGTGTGGGAAACTCCAAGCAGAGAAAGATGCAAAATAGTACCCTAATATCTCAACCAGACTCTCTCAGTAAATCCCCAAAGGGATCCTAAATCCCATATCCATGCACACTTGATCTGGCTCCCCAATCTCATACCCCTGTTGTCCAGATTTAGAGTGGTCCAATTCCCACACTGGACAGGCATTCTCACACTCATCTCCCCTTTCAGGCATCTGCTGACACACAGCAAATATATCAGTTCTGGGATGTGGGGTAAGAGGAAAGTCTGTGGGTAGCAGCATGTTGAGGAGAGTAATATCCATAGGGCCACTACACTCCCTTCCACACTGGTGGCCAGGCAGCAAGCAGGCAGGAATTAATGGAGTCTGGCTCCGCCCCTCCCCAACCACCAGCTTGTAGAGTTGACCCAGTGTGGAGGGGGGAAGTAATCTGCTCAGTATAGGGATGGAGTTGATTACTTCCCTATGAGAGCAAAGAGGGAATCAGGAACCAGATTGGTGCTCTGAGTCATAATCTGGTTCTGGATTTGCTTCTGGAACAGTGCCGCTGCCCCTTATTTGGGGCTTGTGGCAAAGCCAGCACTGAGTCCATTATAGAGTATTATTAACATGTGTAAGAGTGACATCATTCGGTTATAAATAAGTGGCATGCAAGAGGCCTTGAAAAGGAGAGAATATGAGAATATGTGTCCAAATTACAGATATACTACAGAATCACAAAAACAGACTTAAAAAAATAAAGTCAGCGCACTTGAATTAGGTCTTTCTACCAAGGATTTGCACCATTATCTGTCAATACAGCGAAGACTGCAATAATTGTTACGGCTGGCCAATCCTGCACTCCTTACTCACTGAACTCAGCATTTCAACACTCCTGCAACAGACTCAGACTCTCATAGGGCTTGTCTTCACTGCAACATTAACTTGGACTAGCCTGGCTCCCATCCACAAACATAACTCTCCCCCATCAGTGCAACCTGAGATAGCCCATCCATCTTGGGGTAGAGACTTAAGCCTGACTAATAGTCACACACAGGCAACCCACACACTTATAATGAGGACTCAGGCTGAATTGCTCCAGTGTTGATTGCCCTCCAATGCCTTCCCACAATTCCCATCATGTGCCCAGAAGATCAAACAAGTTCTCCCCCAATTCACTGGCAATGAATCAGAACAGCTCAAATAACTGCAGTGCTAAGAACCACTGGATATGACCCCACAAGTGAGTTCTGTATCAGTGTGGATGCTACAACTCCAGTATGGCTTTAAAGTGTGGCTGCTCGCACCTAAATGCCAGTCCCCCAGATTAACTCTGCAGTGAAGGCATGGCCACAGTCAAGTACACATACCACATTCATTGAGTAAATACATCAGCCAAGAGACAGCACAAAGTAATACTTCATCTCTGACATCCCAAATTAAATATATTCTGATGCCAAGTATTAGTTCTAAATTGTTGAAGTATGGAGTAGAATTAGAGTAACCAGACAGCAAGTGTGAAAATTTGGGACAGGGGGTGGCGGGTAATAGGCACCTATATAAAATAAAGTCCCAAATATCAGCTCTGTCCCTACAAAATTGGAACATCTGGTCACCCTAAGTAGAATGGCACTGAAATGCACTCACTGCCTGCAGAGTGCAATGCCTCAGATAGTCGGTGTTTGACCAATTTGACAGTGCCTTCCAATCAACATCTGCACGAAGCATAATCGCTATGCCAACGGCAGTTAAAGAGCTAAGAAATACGTGGGTTTAGGCATTACACCAGGTTACAAACCCAGCCGCTTCACCTCATCCAGTTTAGAAATTGACGTCAATCAATGAAGATAGCTATACTGATTGCTCAAAATAATAAAAGGTGCAAGAAGTTCAGGTAAATGAAAAATGTTTACAATTGCCCACTGAATTCAGAGCAGGTAGGGTTTCTACAATATAAACAATAAACTTGGACTACTGGATCTTTTTTCAGTACAAAGAAAATAAAATCCTGCTGATTTCCCCATGTTTAGGAAAATCTTACCTGACTGTCAATTCTACACAAAAGGCTATATCATGTCATCAATTGAAGTCAATAGTTGCTGAATAACCTGGTAGCTTTATAAGATCCAAAGATTATTCTATGAGGAAAGATTTATTAGTTTAAACTTTATAAATGTTTCCTGACAGAATTGCTATTACATGTAAAAAAGGACAGTAGAAAGCAGCAAGATTTATCATTCATTTCATCTCATGAAAAATGTCATTTCTTTAGATCTGCAAAAAGAAAAGGAGTACTTGTGGCACCTTAGAGACTAACCAATTTATTTGAGCATAAGCTTTCATGAGCTACTGCTCACTTCATCGGATGCATGCCGTGGAAAATATAGTGGGGAGATTTTATCTACACAGAGAACATGAAACAATGGGTATTACCATACACACTGTAACAAGAGTGATCAGGTAAGGTGAGCTATTACCAGCAGGAGAGAAAAAAACCTTTTGTAGTGATAATCAAGATGGGCCATTTCCAGCAGTTGGAGTCTGAATGAGAGACTGTAAATTAATTCCAATTCAGCAAACTGGACAGCATTACATTAGGCTTGAATAAAGACTGGGAGTGGATGGGTCAGTACACAAAGTAAAACTATTTCCCCATGTTTATTTCCCCCCCACCCCCGCCACGCTCTGTTCCTCACACGTTCTTGTCAACTGCTGGAAATGGCCCACCTTGAAAATCACCACAAAAGTCCCCCCCCCTCCCCCACTGGTAATAGGTCACCTTACCTGATCACTCTTGTAACACCCATTGTTTCATGTTCTCTGTATATAAAATCTCTCCACTGTATTTTCCACTGAATGCATCCGATGAAGTGAGCTGTAGCTCACAAAAGCTTATGCTCGAATAAATTTGTTAGTCTCTAAGGTGCCACAAGTACTCCTTTTCTTTTTGCGGATACAGACTAACACGGCTGCTACTCTGAATCCTGCTTTAGATCTGTAACAGCAGGAACAAGTAGCATGCAATCAAAGGAAAACTTGGTGAAGGGGGGAAGAGGGGAAAGAGATAAGAGCATAAAAAGAGGATCCTAATAAATTGTTCTAAACAATGTGTTAATACAAATCAGGGATGTATCTGATGTCCACCAATACTGTCAGCCAGACTAGCTGCTGCCCTTAGCAGAATGCCCAGCATTTCTCAGGGAATGTTCTGACAGAACACAGAATGGAAATGACAATACAGTGGGTTTTTATTAGCATCCGAGACTTGGAATGTTCAACTGATTCCAATAACACAGATCCCTACAAAGCTGGGGAAAGGAGCATTACAAAAAAAACCCCAGGCATGACCATGAAAAGGTAAAGAGGGAAGTGAAGAGGGAAGGAATGGGGGCGGGGGAGAGAGAGGATTTATTCTCCTTGTGCCTTCCTTCACAGCTACTGAAAGTGGATGCTGCTCAGAGTGAATGAAAGCTGGGGAGGGGAGGAGGGAGAAGAGAGAAAAAAAAGTGTCATCACCCCACTCCCTTTAGGACGCCGGGGAACACACAATCCTATAAAAGGTGCCTCAGCTCCTGATCCCCTTCAGCAAAGCAGAGAGAGAGAGCTGGCTGCACAGAAAGGGAAGGGGACGGCGTGTACTACTCACAAGCAGCAGCTCTCCTGGTCCAGCGAGTGTAGCATCCTTCTATAGTTCAAGCAGCATAACCACATGTGGTGTTGCTCAAGCCTGCTCTGATCCCTCTCTCACTTCCACTGAGTGAGTCTCATTTTGTTGATCAACTGTCTTATTTTTGGGTGGGGTGGGAGGGGAAGTGGGGGGAAGACTTTCATATTGCTGGGACAAGGGGGGACATTCAAGATGACTTCTATACCTGCATCCAGCTGGAGTGCAAATGAGAGCAGCGGCTGGAACACAAGCTTCTCTGGATCAGGAGGCAACTGGGGGCAGCCTCTGGGAGCTCAGGCTGGTAACATCTCCTCCCCGTTAGCACCTGCAACAGCTAACTTCTCCAATCAATTTGTGCAGCCCTCCTGGCGCATTGCCCTGTGGTCTCTGGCTTATGGTGGGGTGGTGGCCGTGGCCGTCTTTGGCAACTTGATTGTCATCTGGATCATCTTGGCTCACAAGCGTATGAGGACAGTGACTAACTATTTCCTGGTGAACCTGGCCTTCTCGGATGCCTCCATGGCTGCTTTCAACACCGTCATCAACTTTATCTATGCCCTGCACAGCGAGTGGTACTTTGGGGAGGCTTACTGCCGCTTCCACAACTTCTTCCCCATCACTGCGGTCTTCGCCAGCATCTACTCCATGACGGCGATTGCCGTGGACAGGTGAGAGAAGGGTGGGGACAGGTGAAGATGATGGGGTGGAGACAGAATCTCTCTGCTGAAAAATCCCTGAGAGAGAAAGCCAAATAGGTGAGGGGGTTGAGTGATGAACACTGTACCCAAAGTGCTCTGTGTGGAAATCCTGCTGCAGTCCTTGTGTCTGTTAGACAGATCATCACTGACACTCCACTGTGCCTTTTCAAGATCCTTCCCTAATGCTCATTTTAACTTTTTTTTCCCCCTCTGTCTGATTTACCTCTCAGTCTCTCTCTCCTTGTCATCTTTTATTTCTGCTCCCTTAGTCTCTTTCTTTCACATTCTTTTCCTGTGTGATGACTTCAGCAGCTGTCTTTGCTCCCATCCTTTCAATAATGATTGTGCTATGCCAGCACCTGCTCTGGGTGTGCTCTTGACCAAGGAAGATGCTCCGTCCATACAGTCCATGCCATTGTGCTACACCCCGCTGCTGGAGAGTCTATACTAATGGTGTGATTAGAGGAAGCATTTCAAATTTCCCTCTTTATTTCTGCAGCTGGCAGCCACTGAGGAGGACACATCCGAGAGAAGCATCTACCTCTGAGGTCCCTTCCAACCCTGATATTCTATGAATTGTAGTTTACTTCCTCAGCAGAGGGACAGCAACCTCACACTCTGTCAGTAACTCCCCTAGTAGGAAGCTTCTTTCAGCTTTGCCCCTCCTGATCTTAGCTAATGAAAATATTTACATTGTCATTTGTGTAAGCCAGTAAGTGTGGCTACAGGAGGTATTATGTTTTTAATAAAGTATATGATTTCCTTTTCAATAATCAGAGCAAGGAAGGCTGTGATCATGAGAGAAAATAGAATAGGGACAAAACTTCATCCTGGTGTTCTTGATGCTAGTGGGATAGGAATGATACAGAGGTTCCTATTGACGACACCATCAAATCTCACAAAAATGTTTCACTAGATTGTTCCCTGACTCTTGCAAGATCAGTCTGTGGCTCTCCCTTAGGAAGTGCTCCCTTCTTCCTGATCACTTTCACATACACTATATTGAAAGGGAGACTCAGCACTTCCTTCATGAGCCTAAGCAATTTAGTTTACATTCAGAAAAATTGGTAGCTTTAAGATGCAGATCTGCAGCAATAGGTAGTGTAGTTATTTCTAAGACTCTTTACTACGTGTTTGTTATTGCAGTGCATTTATAACTTTTTAAATGCAAGAGAGTACATAAGCTATTAAAACCATGTTCTGTAGTTTTGCTCACTTAACTTGCTAGAAAATCTGAAACTTTGGGGTGAGAATTTTTAAAAAGGTTCAATCATATGAAGCTTTAAAAACAAGTGCAAAGACAGCAGCAGCATTCCTACAGAGCAGACGATCATAATACTTCTTTGTGAGTTCTACTAAATTGTAAGTCTGAAGGCTGAATTCTCAGCTGCAAGAACTCATGCTAGGTACGGCTGACAGAAGAGTGATTCTAAGCCACCTTTCCACTTCCTCTGCTCCTGGGGCTAGTGAGGGCCATTCTACCAGCCCCAAATTGTAAGAGTACACTGTGCTCTGACTTCACTCCTGCTACCAACTCACTTTACCTCACCTCCAACACACACCCCTCTGCTGAAGGGGACATAGAACAGATGGAATAAAGCCAGGTGTGCCATCCTTATGAAGGCTGAGGATTCCCCAGCTGCCCATTTAGGGCTAATTTAATGTCCTCAGTACTCCAAAGAGTCTTTAGTGGGTACTGAGGATCTGGCCCTAAGATTTTATTCATATTGATCCAGATGCCTTGTCTGCATTTTTTGTGAGAAAAAAATTGAGATATTGCATTACACCAAATATTGCTGATTATTCTAGGAGATTGGAATCAAAGATGAAGTTGTCCTGTGTTACAAAGCCCCCAAGGAAGAGAGATAGGTGTATTTCTAGAATGAGTGAAAAAAAAACACCTGTCCTGCTCCCTGCTCCACACTGCCTAAAGCATACATGATGGACCTAAAACGTATCTGAAATGTTTGGCTTGGTTTTAACAGGTTGAAAGGCACACAGTGTTAGAAATTCGTTAGGTGCCATTCTTTCCTCCAACTTATTTCTGAGAACAAGTGACTGGGCTCAGAGATCAGAATGGGGGCTGTCAACAGAAGACATCTCCCTCCTTCACAGGAACCTGCACCCAGAAAAAACACACAGTCTTCCCTTGGTGGAAGGAGGCGTGCAATCAACTGTTCAATGAGTCCTTTTGTTGCCCAGTAAAAAACAAATATTCAGCTCTCTGCAGGGTTTATCAAAAAAGACAAAAATCTCCTCCTTCTGAGGCTCAAGCAGGAGAGCTGCAGCCACTGCTGCCTTCTTTTATACCTAAACAGCTGGGCCAGACACCCAAATGCACATGCTTCATATCTTTTAACCCTTCCCCACCTGCTTCTACAGCACATCCCTGCAGACTCATAAGGAAACAGTTTAGCTGGGAATCCCAAGGAGGATCCAAGGCCCAACCCCTCATAGAACCCAGATAGGTAGCATGTCCTTCACAGGACACTGTTCTCAAAGAGGTCACTTCCTAGAGAAGAGATATAATGCTGGATTCCTGCTTGCTTTCATGAAAGATCTCATACTTACTGTCAGAGCCAGGATGTTGCTTCTGGTATCTTGGTCAAGTTTTAACTCCAGCAATTAAATTCTGCCAATCTAAATACCACCAACTTCATCAATTGGATATGTTATATTCTTCACTTCCTGTCTTAAATTGATGTGTAAGTGCTGTTAAACAGGTGTCACATTCCACATTGGACACGTATGCATTTCAGCAGTGGGTGAAGTGATCTGTTTCTCATGCCTACCTCACAGAGGTGCTGTGCTAGTTCATTACTGTCTGTTATATACTTGATTTTGCCACATGAAAGGCACCATAGAAATGCAAATGTTACTTTATGGCTATTTTATTTATAAATCACTTCCATGTAGTGTGCCAGGGCACTTAGGAAACAGCACTGAAATAAAATACAATATAATTAGCATGTCAAGAAAACAATGTTAAAAAAATATTTAAGAACCATATGCCAATGCATCAAATTTAAAACACTGGGGGGAAATGCTACCCAAGGACTGACATTAAACAAACAGCTTCTTTTGCAGAAGTGTATATGTCCCATATGACTAGAAGCTATTAAAATCAAGGTTCTGAGACTCAAAAATGCATACCTGTAACTAAGTTTTATTGATTGTATGCATTAGTATCCACAGGATATTCTTCACTGTCCCAGGTGTCATTAACTACCAAGAAGGGCATTGATCAAAGTCTCAAGTGATGTGGATTTCCTTCAGTATTTCTAGGACTCTCTGTTGAGTGACTAAGTCAAGTTCTTGGATGGATGTGCTTTATCAATACTGTGTTCAGTATGAAGTCACTGGAACCCACATAGGCCATCCCAGACTAAGGTGATCTCCTCAATGAAGCTGATAGTTCATTGCAGCAAGGAGGTGCCGAGTTCAGAAGTTGAGGAGGAAGACATTTTGGGTTAATGAAGTTATTCACAGTCCAAAGTGTAAATTTAGCAGCCTCTAACAGAGAAGACGTAAAACATCTAGTTTTCTCCCACAGCCATCATGTAGGCTTGTAAGGAGGCTGTGTGTTGAAGTCTGACTTTATTTGCTGTTTCCCACTACCAGTTTTCATTTCTACTTGCCCTCTTTCAGGTTGGGGAGGAAAAACTCTGAGGTTCCAAGAGTAAAGCAGTAAGGGGATGCTCTGGTACCAGGCCTAGTGAATGATCATAATAATTCTAATCTTTGGGTCTAATGACCAATGGCCCCATTCCACCAGCTACACTGATCTCAGCATAGAGGAGGAGATGGTGGTGTGGTCATGCTGGAAGGGTTGGGTAGTTTAATACGTGTGTTCCCTATACCCATTTCCAGTCTAGAAAAATCAGGCTTACCCTATGAACTACTATGTGTTTAGGCCTTGAAATTAACTGTGACAATACTAGTGAAAATGGGTAGGTTTTGGAACATAGCACCACAGACATTGTCAGCATGGATGTTGAAGACTCCCAGGATAAAAAGCTTTGGGTATTTTATGTGCATAATGAAAGGTAGCATCTCGGTTTTAATTTCTTTCTTTTCGTGTGTATTTATACTATTAACACACCCTAAAAAAAAAATCACAACTAACATACTGTTAGCATTTCCATAATAATTCTCTCACTTTTTCCAAGATTCATAAACACATTAGTATGTAAGGAGTCACCAGATAGCAATGTTACACATATTAGAAGTCCTTTTTCCTAGTCTGCAAAGAAGTTTTTGCTCTTTGAAGAAATGCCATATTGTTATTAGCTTTTTATATGCAGTAGTCCTTGGAGGAAGCTGTGGCAGATAGAGAGTGCTCACTGGATTTGGAGTAGCTTTCCAGGAACCAAGTGCTGGAGTATAGGCTAAGATTTCTGAAGAGTGATTTGCTTGTGTGCTATTTGTGATGCCTCTGTTCCAGGATATATATGTGTGTGTGTGTGTCTATACACACACACACCGCAAGTTACATTTAGGATATAGACTTACTCTGTATCACTCATTTCTCCTTCACTTGAAAACCAACATGCAAGGTCCCAGAATTTGCTACTACTCAGCAGAGGGCCAACACTGGCATCAGAAGCAGGACACTGGTATTGGAAAGAGAGGGTGTATGTGTGTGTATATATATATATATAAAAACTTTTTTCCTACCTTATTCATATTTCTGATAAAGCAAAACAATACCTCCAGAGAAATGAATGCACAAAATTTGACATAAGTATCTTAACTTACATTCTGAATTTCCTCGTCTGGAGATTCAGGTTTCTATTTTGTATTTAACTCATACCATCGTGCCTACATATGAAGAGGTTCACTCACCACAAGAGCACTTCCTCATGGGCAGGTGTGGCATAGCAGCTCTCTCCCCATATGGCATCCCCTGCTGACAGTTGTTCCATTACCGCAGTGGTCTCTCTCCCCAAAATTCAGCCCTCCAGACCAGACATGATTTAATACACCCCTTTTCAAGTTACAAAATCCCATAGGACAAGAGTCTGGCCATCTCCGGATAGTGTTCAATCCTAGCTTAGGGGTTAATGCCTCTATCAGTAGCTAGCAAAGGAGCCCATCCCATCCGCTACTCTGGGTTCTAACCTAGAGAACCTATAACTAGCAATCAAGGTCCTCAGTACTCATCTCTAGGCTCCTTCCTGCCAAGCCTCCCTACCTCATTTTGCCCCAGGAGCTTACTCTGCTCCCAATGGCTATTTCACCCCCTCCTAGCTTCTTACCAGACTGCTTACTAGAGGATAGGCACTCAGGCCTTACGCTCCCTCTAGACTTCCTTCTTGTCACTGAGCCACCCCCATCCCAGGAAGTGACTAGAGCCTCCCTCCACTGCAGCCCCCTCTGTTTTTCAGCTTCCTGTTTTTATACTATTGTCCACCCCTTTTTCCAGCTCGGCTTCATTCTCAGTTAACTCTGGCCCTCCTTCTCTCAGGTGAGGCAGGATAACCTAACTGGCCTCTCAGGGCTGGTGTGGGGTGCACATCCCCTCACTCTAAGGCTATACTATTTCATGTGAAAGCAGGCAATTATGACTTGAGCTCTGTGAAATACTTGTACTGAGCCTCAAACTAGCCAGAGCCTGTAACTACAAAAGTTAGAAGCCAGTGACCCTCCCTCCCTGAATTATGCTCCATAGCTACCACTCCCTCCTACAACTCCCATAACGTATTTCATTAGACCTTTAGATGGCTTAGGGCTTAATAAAAAAAGAAACAGTGGGAATCTTTTGGCTGATTTCAAAAGGTTTAGCTCAGGCCATTCATGAGGCATTATAGGGCTTGTTGGGGAGTAGTAAGGGGTCCTTTTGGCACAAGGGTTCAGTCTAGAATAGGAAGGGGCATTTTGTCAGAGCTTCAAATGAGCCTCCAAGAGTGATTTGTCTCCAACCCACAAGAACCAAACTGCAGGGTTCAGTAGATGCCAGGAACCTCTTTGCAAAGCAAAATATGTAAAGATCCCATTGCCCTAATTACCACTCCTTTCTTCAACAAAGAGGAAACAATTAATCCAATACATTTTCTACAATGTAAAATTACTGTTTTAAACAGAAAGTGACTAATTTGTTCTACCAGTGAGCTACTCCATTCACTTTAAGAAAAGAAACTCTTAAAAGTGCAGCTCTGTGCCCATGTCTTGTGTTCTTGTATTCTACTCAATATTTTCTTTTTCCTCTATTGCGTCACCCTTCCCCTGCTGAGCAAATTTATCTAACGCTCTATTTGAACATATTAATGTTCCATACATCACTGCCTTTGCTTGTGAACTAATTACATAGTGTTCAAGCTCTTTGTTTGCTCCATGTAAATAGTCTATGCTTGATGTTTCTCTTGGAAACTGGAAAGCTTGTTTCTTTCCAATAAATCCCTACTCCTTTCATAATCAGGCCAATCCCACAGCCTTCTTTTAGGCAAAACCAGTATTGCCTTCGTTACAGAGACAAGGTGAGTGAGGTAATAACTTCTATTGGACCAGCTTCTGTTGCTGAGAGAGACTAGTTTTCGAGCCATGCAGAGCTCTTCCTGGTGGTGTGATGGTATCCCAACAGGCCTGGTTGCTGAAAAATCTTCCTCCTAAACAGTGCATTCAAGAGTACTGGTTGCTTTGGGGGAAAACACACACAAAAAATCCTTGATTTCATAGTTTTTTATACTTTAAGATTAATCGTCTTGATGGAAGTGAATACATGATTGATTTTATATGGAAGTTTGGTTCAATATGCTTCTTCCTATGTGCAATAACTTGGACCCTCATTTCTTTTGCTAAAAAATACTGATATCATAATCCTCATAGCGTGGCCAGCGCGGCCAACACATCACATGCTGAAACGAGTCATTGACTCTCTAACAGCATCAAAAAAATCAGTCGCCTAATCCTGGAGCCGCAGATGCTAAAGTCATCTCAGGCTCCAGACTTAAATGAAGGGGTAGCTACATCCCTACCTCAGCAAGTTACCCGACTGAAATTGGAATTCTTCATATCAGGACTGTTTTGTATGTGGTGAGGTGCGCTCTCCACAGACAGCAGTAATGTGTAAAGGGAGTCTCTCAAGGTCTCTCAATTCCTTATTTTCTTTTCCTTATTGATAACATTGGATTCATACCATAGACCCAATATGTAACACGGCCAGCCCATTGCCACTTTGGCATTTTCAAAACATTCAGTTCATGATTCACCTTTGTTTGATCTTAAGTCTAATCATAGCATATTACACACACATATATTTCCATGTTTTACTAACCATCTTTATTTTTCATTTCATCTGCTTCAAAAAGTTCAGACCCAAAATGGAATCTACTCAACATAGTTATATATTCTGAAACATACCAATCCTCCAAAACAAAATTTGCAGTACAGAGGGGTTTTTTCAGGAAGGCGATCTGCTAACAAATCTGGAATGCAAATTCTCTTTGTGACTGTTAGCAATACCTTGCCCCATTCCTCTCATTACATGTGCATATGAATTACCCTTTCTGTCATGTCTGCCTGTTGGACTTATTCCTTTGAGGAGCTAAAATACTCTGCACTTTGACATCTGTATTCAGAGAATATCTGAGTATCCAGATAGTTAATTCTTTCAGCTAGGTCAAAGATAGGTTTCTTGCTTTGAATATCACTTTAATATATTATCCTCCTCGGATTTTATCACAGCAACAAAAATATTCACATTGTAAAAATTTACTTGTATAGTGCCATTCCACCTGAATATCTCTAGCCACTTTGCAAATATTAATAGTTTATGGATTAGGCCTCCCAGCGTCCAGTGAGATCAATTAGCATTTTCCCCCATTTCCCAGATGGGGACAGTAAAGCATAGAGAAGTCAAGGACTTCTTTTTCAAACATGTCCTCTACTTTTGACTGTGTCAGTTTTTGAGAGCCCAATCTGAGACACACAGGGTTTGATTTTCAGTACTTCTACATCACCAATTGACTTCATGGCATATTGTTGTCTTACAGTATGTCTACACTAGCACTTTTGTCGGTAAAACTTCTGTCAACAAGAGGTTTGAAAAAAATACATAGGTGACACCAGCAGAAGTGTGGACAGCACTATGTCGGCGGGAGACGCTCTCCTGCCAACATAGCAGCCAGAGCACACACAAGCTCTCTCACACACACGCTCACTCACTCTGTTACTCTCTCTCACACATACACACACCACTCTGTCTCATAACACACATACACACTGTCTCTCTCACACACATACACACACATTCTGTCTCCGTGTCTCTTTCTCACACACACACACACAGTTTCTCACACACACACCCTGTCTCTGTCTCACACACATACACACTGTCTCTGTATCACACAAACACACACACTCACTGTTTCTGTGTCTGTCTCTCTCTCTTTCACACACACACTCTGTCTCTCACACATACATACACACACACACACTCTAGCTCTGTGTCTCTCTCACATACGCACAAAATAATTTTTGTACGTTCTAGCCTTGACCCCGCAGGGCTGAGGTGCTGAGGAACACCTATAGTTTTTAAATTTTTCACAATTTTATATAATTTAAATAAGATTTATGTGGATTCAATATTTAAGGTTCTGGTCCAACTTCCAATGATGCCAACGGGAATTCAATCAACTTTAACAGGAATTGGGTTGCCTTGGAATTATTAATAATATTCAAAATTATTAATATTAACATGGAAACCAAACACTAATTTAAACAAATTATTTATTAAATCCAAAGGCCAAATGGTACTTATACAATTGCTCTAACATGCCTAAAAAGCCTAAATAATAAGCAATTGACTACATCCATACAGTAACAAAACATTTATAAGCATTTGACCAAGATACTTACCAACAGGCTAAACCCAGGAGTGCTTAGACCCATATTGGTCCGCTCTGGTGTGATCAGAAAGGTATTAGCAATGAACCCTTTAAGAGTTTCCTTTTTATACCCTTTAATAAACAAGTGATGTCATTGCCAATTACTGACTTTCACTAAAAACCAACTTGAGATAGTTCACCCTTATTTCCAGTCTTGATCCAGACAAGATTTAAAACCTCATTTCTTCCCAAGGCCTTTTTTCCCCTCCTTCTTATTGCCAACAGTTTTTCCATTGCACCCGGGTTCACATAGGATTTAACACTCGTGTGTGTGTTGGGAAGGGCTATGATGGCTCATTTTAAGACAGATACTCTTTGTTTTATTTAAAACCATCTGCAGTTCTTCCTCTCAGGCAGAGGCCTTCCTTTTAGAAACTTCCTCTTATCTCATTTGTTATTCTTTGAACCAGACATCCTCCCTACTTCATTTCTTCTGGCCTTATAAGTTATTATTTTCAAGACCTTTCTTCTATTTGCTAATGAGTGCCTTTCTTCACAACACATATATTTCCTTAACCAAAGTTAAGATAACCCTAAATCTTTAATTTCATAATTTTCCTACAGGTTGGGATGTAAATTACACAACATTGGTATTCTGCTCCAAATAAAATTGTTCACAATTGCGTGAGATTTGCATTTATCTGATGGGGCTGGAAATAAAAGATAGGATATAATAATGTTGCTGAAATAAGCTATTTATACTAGAAATGTGCCGCAGTATTGAGTCCAGGTTCAGATTTTGACTGCTCCCAAAGTTTAGGGAATGATACTTTTATGCCCATCTCTAGCATACATACATAATGAAGTACAAACAACATATAAAGCATAGTGGAATCAGGAGGGTAAGGAGAAGAAAGAGCTCTCCTCAGCCCTTCCAGAGCTGGGAAGGCTGATTCTACCAGACTCTTTCAACAGCACCCTGTTGAATGCTATTTTAAAAGAAGCTGTTTAATCTGAGGAATTAAATTAAGGCTAAGTAAATACATTACCAAGGACATATTGCAAATTAGAATAGCCTGGGATGAAAGATAAGATCACAAAGGAAACTGCAGCTCTTTTGTGAGGAAAATTGACACTTTTTCATAACTAGCTTCAGTTTTCCCTCATCTTTGAGAACTGAGGGTGAGAGAAAGATCACCTTTAGTATCAGAAAGGAAATCTGCTTTATCTTCCAAGGTCCCTGAAAGATCAGATTTTCAATCCAATTTCAATTTTGCCTAAGATTGCATTATAAAGACTTTTTTGAACTTCTCTGCAGTGCTTGTCTGAGAAGCAACAACAGCGTTCTTTGCTTCCACCATAACATCCACAAAGTCTCGATCAATGGATTTGTCTGAAGAAGTGAATAGTCTGATTATTCCAACCTTCCTTCATGGTGGGGACTGTGGAAATTTCTAGAAACTTTACAGACACAACCCAGAAACTGAAGCCAGGAGTGGGTGGGGTAAACTGCAGCAGCCTGTTTATTAAGTGATGTGTCTAAACCAGGCTTAAGATCAGCCTCTTTTAGAAACTGGCTTACCCTCCATGCCACATTACATTCGTTGTAACCCACAGAGGTACTCCAGATGGAGCTCCCTCAGTACAAAAGAAAGAGCTGCCAATAGAATGTTCCATGAGGGGCCCTCAACTTAAACATTAGCTATCCCACTTGGTCCAGAATATCCAGGATTTAGTGATCTTCAGGGCAGGCCCATCTATTTACTCAGGCATTTGGGGAAGGAGAGACATGATAGGGGCTGGTGTGTGTGTGTAAGGAAGGAGAATATTATTGGGCTTTTTATTTTGCTTGTTTATTTTTGATTTGGGGATGGAGAGTAGCTGCTGGCTTTACTTTTGATTGTATTTTTAAATTGGACAAAGAGACCAAGGGCCTGATCCAAATCCCACTGAAGCAGTGGAAGAACTCCTGTTGACTCCAGTGGGCAGTAGCCTCACAATATTGGGCCAGATTTTCAGCTGATTTAAATGGAAGAGCTCTGTTGACATGTGCCCATGTACATCAGCTAACGATCTGACCCACTCTTTTTAGTTGAAATATTGAAAAAACTCTCCTTTAAAGTGTTTTTCACACATCAATTTCATATGTTACAGACCTACAATGAAATACCTTGTAACAGTTATGAGTTATATTAAGTAGATTAAATGTTTGTATTAGAGAGCTCATTAATGCCACTCACATGTGCCCAAATACAACTCTAAACAAGGGCTGCTATAAAAAACTGACACTGTGACACGCATTTTCACAGTCAAAGAACCAGGTTGCCTTGTGAATGTAACTGGTTATTGTACTGTCCAGCCAACTACTTCTGGAGAGAATATGCAATTGAGAAATTAAAGGAGCCAGTGATGAGTTTCTCTAAAAAGGGAAATCATGGACAAAATTCATCCCTTGTGTAACTCCACTGAAGTCAGTGGAGATACACAGAGAATTCAGCCCAGAGTCTTTGGCCCGGGGCTGGAAAATTCAGAATCCATGTTACCAGGGTCTGCCCAAAGCTGCAACTGTAACTTCTCTTGCATTGGGTGGCCTCTAGTGTGGTGGGGGCTCAATGGAAATGTTCACACAGTTTGAAACAGCATCATCCTTTCTTCTAATTTACCATTGGTGATAAAGAAAGATGGCCCTGTCCTGCCCAGCTTCTGGCCTCTTCCTTTGCTGTTCACCGAGGTGACAAACATCCCTATCATGTGTCCAGGCGTTCGGTGCATAGAGGGGAATTCACACACTAATCTAGAAGGCATATGGCCCATACGAACTGACAAATTATAAGTTTGCATCCATATAATTAGGAATGTTTTCACTTCACTTACAAGTTATTGTTCATTTAGGATGGGATTTTCAAAGGCATCAAAGGGATTCCCAAATCCCACTGGCTTTCAATGGGAGTTGGGGATTTAATTTAGAGCTGGTTGGGAAAAGATTCTTCCTACCTGCACCAGGAAAAAATATCTATTTTTTCTAATTATATAAAATAAAATTAAATAATCCAGAACACATTCACTTTTCAGTTGCCAAGAAGTGTAAAATATTCAGTTTTTAGTTTATGATAAACCCTCCCACCCCAAAACCCCAAATTTTTAAACCAAAACAAATGTATTCACAAATTTCTGATTTTGTCAAAAAGCCATTTTCCAAAAAAAAAAAGTTTCAACTGAAAAATTTTGACCAGCTCTAACCTAGCAAGTGTTTTTGAAAATCCCATCCACAAAAATCCCACCCTTACTGATTTCTTTGTCCCGCTCACAGAAAAAGTCACTCATTTCAAAACCTCACAAATACCCATTTTCGCTTAAAGATCTGTTTTACATTAGCCTGTACTTCTCCCATTGCATCCAAGTACTGAACGTATGGCGCGTCTTACATGTTGATTTAGTACCAAAGCAAATGTCAGACATGTGGTACTAGTTATGATGCTGTCATTTTAAATCTCAGTCCCTGAACTCTTAAGTTATACCTTGATTTTATGGGTTGAAATCAGACCCATCAAGCTATTAAACATATGGTGTTGAAACTTCGGTTGTTATAACAGACTATCATTTAATCCCCTTAAAAGGTATTAGTCATTAGAAATTCTGAAACAAGCAGTTTTGCATATAGAACAGAGCTTTTCATTTTTAATAGACTCCCTGTTGATATCTATCTCTGCTTGAATTCTACTCCTGACAAACCACTTGAGGCATGTATGTGCAATGAACCCTTGCCAGCCATCGCTGCTTCCTGCCAAACTCACCTCCAGCACCTTTCAAGTAGTATAACTTTGCATGAAATTGGAAGCTACATTCTAAAGCATCACCTATTTCATATGGACACTTTGTCCTTTTATTTCACAATACGGTGAACTGAGGTCCATGGAAGTGTCTATGGATCACAGCTATGTGCATGTACCGAAAAATCCTCAGACATGTAGAGTTGCCAAAGGTTGCATGGCACCTGCATGGTTGCAGAAGTGATGTGGTATGCAGGTGCCGTGAAGATATGCATTCGTATTTGTCACCTATGTACCCACTGCATCTGCTGGATCTGAAAGATATTGGGTCAGGCTGGTGCAGGACATGATGACATCGTCTAAGCATTGCTGCCATTGGTAGGGGGAGCTTAAGAAATAGGCGATGGCTGTGGAGTAGCAAGTCAGGGCCATAAAAGATGTGAGGCAGAGTTGCTTTTTCTGCACAAGCACAGATGGCTTCCAAAGTTGCAGAACCATCATGGTTCCATTGCACAGAGAACACACCACTTGCACCAGTGTGCATCAGGGACAGAACATTTTATATAGCAACTAGGGAGGTTTGAGGAGCAACAAGGGGAAAAAAGCAAGATGTGGCTAGTAGGTCTACAACTGTACAAATCTGTTGGCCAAGATCCCTGTGTAGGGTGAACGTGGAGGTTGCAACAGTTCCAATGCTCCACAGCCTACCAACAAGAGAAGGAAGGATTCTTTCCTGTCCACCCTGGCATTAGTGCTCTGTGCCACTTATTTGGATTTGGTATGTGGAAATAGGATTTGACCCTATTGTAGCATTCTTTCAAGAGGACAGAGATATATCCCTGGGACCTGTTCCCGTCCCACTGCCAAAATAGCACTGCCTATTATTGCTTTAGACCAGCAGTTCTCATACTGTGGGTTGGGACCCCCAAAGTGCGACCCTGTTTTAATGGAGTCACCAGGGCTGCCGTTAGACTTGCTGGGGCCCAAGCCCACGCTCCAACACCCGGGGCCGAAGCTGAAGCCCAAGGGGCTGAAGCCTGGGCCTGAAGCCCTTGGGCTTTGGCCCTCCCACCCGCAGCAGTGGTGCTCAGGCTTTGCGCCGCCTGCCTGGGGTGGCAGAGCTCGGGCGGGCTCAGGCTTCGGTCCCTGCTCCTGGGTTTCTGTAGTAATTTTTGTTGTCCGAAGGAGGGCACAGTGCAATGAAGTTTGAGAACCCCTGCTTTAAACAATGCAAAATGTATGTCTAAAGCAGAGAAGAGAAATTAAATTGGGAGCCTAGGTCCCCTCTAGGTTTTGGAAGTAGCAAATGTTGTCACTGTTCAAAAAATTGTAAAAACACACTTTTTGTTTATTTTAAGCTAAATGTCATATGCTCTTTCTCCCATCTGCCCACGGGAAGTCAAAGTTTATGTATAGAAAGAATAGCCATATACAAATCTTTTGCAACAATAAATGTGGATAGGGGCTAGGAATCAAATTTTAGTTACCTTTCATCATAATTGCATTCATATATGAGTACATAGAAGCAGTACTGTGACTTCCATTATATCTTTTATTCAAATATGTTGTATGTAGAGGCATTATGGGGCTGGGACATTGTAGTCAGAGATATTTTGTTGTTAAACTGTAAGAAATATGATAGTGGATTTATCTCTTCTGGGATTTTGCAAGAAGACATTTTCTTTTAGAGTCCTCTAAAGCGACATTCCAAAGAGATGGATGGGGGGAAGCGGCTGTTTCCAAAACATGCTATTTTCAAGATGCAGTTTATGGGTAATTAACTTTATTTGCCCCAAGTGTAACACAATTGTACAAAAATATATAATTGCCTTGATCTCTACATTGATGAAACAAACACTGTTGCTTTGCACTAACTGATGGAATTAATACTAATAATATTGTGCTAGCCAAGGTCACTGCGTGCCAGAGACAGACACTGGTATAAAATGTTGTGGGGCTTTGTGGGCTTTTTTCCCTGATTTGCCAATTAGATCAGAGAGCTCAGATGAAAACCAGCTTCTCCCTGTCTGTGTAGCAATTTTATTATGAGTCTCATGATATTTGGTGTTTTTCTTATAGCCCCGTCTTGTGATTATCTGAGTATCTCAGGTTTCATTTAAAATTAAAATTTCTAGCCCTCATAGTTGCAGAGAAAAACAAATGTGAGTCCAAATATCAAAAGGCAAAAAACACAAAAGAACATCACATGTATTTTTGTTGTTGTAAAAAAGCTCATGATTTTGGGGGGTGGGTAATAGTGTTCTCTCTCTGAAAACAAGAGAAATAAGCTTCTGCTGATCTTCCCCCCCGACATGGTATTAGGGTCAGCCAATCTAAGACACAGGAGAAAGATTAGGTGTCTTACTCTACGTAAGCTTTGTGAACTCAGAATGTGCCTGCAAACAGATTCATTGATAACTAGATAGATAGTCTGGGCACAAACAACATTATTTGTTTTCTTCTTTGTTTTGCATTGAACAAGACTGTTTTTATATCTACTTTATTACATGTAGCGAGGAAAGTGAGGTTGCCCTGCCAATCTTTCCAGATATATAGACAATGTTTACAATAGCCCCTCCCCTCAAATTTCCCTATCTGAAGCAGGAAATATCTGACAAGTTCAAACCAAATGCTGACCTAAGAAATTCAAATCTGACAGTGTGTCTCAAATTTCATTTTCTCAGTAACTTCACTTACAGTATAATGGTAACAATTACAAGGCTTATTTTGGATTTTCCACATATTTCACTCCAGGTTGATACATTTCTGTCTTCTTGAAACAAGGATGCAGAATCATGGGGCTTTTCTTCCTGAATACTTTTTTTCCAGTTCAGTTATGTCCATGTGCTTCTCAAGGATCTGCCAGCCACAAGCTGACACTATGCCATTTTCTACTGACAATGCACATGTGTGTAATATTTTTGCCTAAAGAAAAGAATATGATTTCAAATGTGAACGTTTCCAGTCCTCCTCCTGAAAAAGTAAAGTAACTCACCTGCCAAACACTCTGTGTTTATCTCCTAGTTTATGGTAGATGTTTTGTATTAAACTCGCTTCTGCTTTTGGACAGAGATTGAGCCAATTGGTGTCAAAAGTGTGGGTCCTAAATCCACGTTTAAGCACCAGAAGAGAAGTAGCCTATATTTCAAAGGCGCTGACCATCTACAGCTGGCATGGACCTCTGTGGGATTTATGGGTAGCAATAGAGTTGCTGGTCTTACACAGTTACCAGAGAGGACCAAGATGTGGTGCATCAGGGAGTTTAAACATAGGAACTTCCTGGTTAGGGAGTTCTCTAGGTGCTGCTTAAAGCATGGATCTTTGTGTCTATGTCCTTATACTACATGGTGTCAGAAGTGAATGAATCCCTCTCTCTAAAGACAGAGTAAAGGAAAGATGAGACACCCCCCCACTCCATTGCCAAAGCAGTGAAAATGGAAAATCAGGGAAGAGACTTGTGAAAGCTACAGCAGGACGGAGGCAGAGCCTTGTCTCAGCACAGCAATGGAGCCCATAGTACAAATGGGTCTGTGAGAGAAGTCTGATTTTGGCAACTCAGACAGCTGAGATCCATAGATTTGAGCAATTCTAGATGACTTCTGTTTTAACAGAGAAAGCACAAGAATTCCATGTAATGCCCTAATATTTGCCATGGGTGATGCTGCTGCTGATATACTGTGCATGCTGCTCCCTATTGGAGGATCATAATGCCACTATATAAAGCTATGGCTTGCCCACACCTAGAAAACTGCATGCAGTTCTGGTTGCCCAATCTCAAAAAAGGTATATTAGAGTTGGAACTGGTACAGAGAAGGGCAACAAAAATCATTAGGAATAGGGAACAACTTCCATCTGAGGAGAGCTTAAAAAGACTGGGACTGTTCAGCTTAGAAAAGAGACAACTAAGGGGGGGATATGAGAGATGTCCATAAAATCATGAATGGTCTGGAGAAAATAAAATAGGAAGTGTTATTTCCCTATTCACATAACCCAAGAACTACTGGTCATCCAATAAAATTAACAGGTTTTAACACAAACATAAGAAAGTATTTCTTCAGGCAATACACAATCAACCTGTGGAACTCATTGCCACGGCACATTGTAAAGGTCAAAATATAAGTGGGTTGACAGGGGATAGGTCCATCCTTCATGAACCCATGCTCTAGGTGTCCCTAAGCCTCTGACTGCCAGAAACTGGGACTGGACACTCAATAAATTGCCCTGTTCTGTTCATTTCCTCAGAAGCATCTGGCACCAGCCATTGTCGGAAGACAGGATTCTGGACTAGATGGGCAATTGGTCTGACCCAGTATGGCCATTCTGATGTTATCTTTTTATGAGAAAAAGATAAAATACTCCAAAGTGAAAGAGGCTTTTGATACCCATTTCATAGGCAGACAGAATATTACATATGAAAGGGCAAATTTAGTAGGAGGTGCCAGCCTCAAAGGAAAAGTCTCAGACTTTTATTACTGCAGTTCATTGTCTTGCTGAACATTCGAATATAAACTAGCAGAACTAATAAGAGACACCAGTTGGTCAGTACAGCTTCAGTTAGACTCAGATCTCACACTAGCAAAAGTAAGAATCCAAGAAGCCGTAAAGAAACAGCTTTGTGACTTGCATACTAACAGTATATGGGAAACTGCTTCAGACAAAACTGACACAGTAATGAGAGAAAGACCCAAATGTACACCATAAGAACAATGCACGACTGGAGAGTGGGAGACCGAAGAACCTTAATAGGAGGGAAGCTTAGAAAAGCTATAGAATATGTGACAAGACACAGCTTGCAACTATGTCCAGCTAGCAAGGCAGAAGGTAGGAGATGCCACAAAATCGAACACTGTGCAATAGCATGCAGATCACCAAGAGTAGTGGAAACGATAGAAGAGGGAGTGTTATCAGATAACAGTGAATGCTTACTTCTAGGGACTATATTCTTAATAGAACAGAGAACACCTGGGTGCACAAGCATGAATAAAAATGGTTGAAACCGTAAATTTAAAATTGATACAGGGGCAGCAGTAACTGGATTTCCAAAAAAGATAATTGATTCCAGGATGGATATCTGCAAAGACCAAATAAGATTCTATGTGGGGCTATGTAGTAGGGTGCACTCTGCTCCTGTCTTCTAGCAACATAAATGACTAACTCCGGTGACTGTGTATCCACACCATGCTGTTTATTTATGTTTCCTCCACTAACACCTTTATGGTCCTGTGCAGTAATGCTGTGTAGCGTCCCCTGTGTTTCCAGCCCTTTCCCCAGGGCCTGAGAGAACCAGAGATCTCCCTTTCCAGAGATGTCAGTGAGACTGGGCTCAGCAAGCCTAGTTCTTCTCTCCCTCACTTCCTTCCGTGCCCTTTTTATCAGTCTTGAGCTGATGGGCTAATTGGCTCTTTAACTCACCCAGCCTCCTCAATTAATTAGGTAATTAACTTCAACTACCCCAGTCAGCCTTCTCCAGAAGAACTAATTGGTGTCAGAGTGCAATCTCACTTGCTAACTGTCACCAGCTAGTAACATTATATTGAATAAAAAGAAAAGGAGGACTTGTGGCACCTTAGAGACTAACAAATTTATTTGAGCATAAGCTTTCATGAGCTACAGCTCACTTCATCGGATTCATGCAGTGGAAAATACAGTGGGGAGATTTATATACACAGAGAACATGAAACAATGGGTGTTACCATACACACTGTAAGGAGAGTGATCAGGTAAGGTGAGCTATTACCAGCAGGAGAGCAGGGGGGGAAGGGGGAAAAACGTTTTGTGGTGATAATCAAGGTGGGCTATTTCCAGCAGTTGACAAAAATGTCTGAGGAACAGTAGGGGGGGAAATAAACACAGGGAAATAGTTTTTTTTTTTTACTTTGTGTAATGACACATCCACTCCCAGTCTTTATTCAAGCCTAAGTTAATTGTATCCAGTTTGCAAATTAATTCCAATTCAGCAGTCTCTCATTGGAGTCTGTTTTTGAAGTCTTTTTGTTGAAGAATTGCCACTTTTAGGTCTGTAATCGAGTGACCAAAGAGATTGAAGTGTTCTCTGACTGGTTTTTGAATGTTATAATTCTTTCCTAGTGGAGACTCCAAAGAGGCCTTCTCTGGTGAAATCAGGTTCATCTTTAACATTTTTCAATGCAACAAAGAGAGGATCTGGGTCCTGTGAGTATTTTGTCAGGAAGTGAGCCCCCTCCACAGAGAACACCATGCACAAACTCAATAGAAGTGAGAACACACTCTGGAAGACTGATCAAACCTCCTCAAAGGCTTGATCTTTAGAATACTGCTCAGTACTATTTAAATGCAATTGATAAGAGGACATAATCGTGGAAATAGTTTTAAGGAATTTGTAGTTTATTTTGAACTGTTGTGGGTATATACATGGCTTTATAATTATATTTGAATTTATTATAAATAAAGGGACATGAGTGTTAATAAAGTTTCTGGTCCTCCAGAGTTACCAGAGAGGATCAGGATGTGTTGCGGCAGGGAGCTTAATAAATGTAGAAATTCCAGTCTAGGGCATCCTCTAGTTGCTGACTCTTTGTGTTTATGGCCTCCCACTACAGGTGCTCATCATCTTTGAAAGCCAGGCTGCTTATAATTTGTGCTTTGTTACTTGTCTGATACATTAACCCTACTCTAGGGCATCAAGCTCAACTGCATAAATGTGTACACTTATACACACTAACAATAATTTGAATCATCCTGAGAATTCCACTGTCATGGAGGGAGGCTCCTTTTTTGTTTACATTTTATGGTCTCACTTTATACTAATGGTACATCTATAAATAATTTTGAAAGGTTAATCGCAATTCATAGATGTTTGTTCAGTAGTTATAATCTAACCAGTCACTAAATAGCTAAAAACCAGATAAAATACTTTTGATTGACTTGACGTAATTTATCAGTTAAATGATTCAATGATGTTTTAATCATGTATTAACCCTTTATAAATGATCACTTAACATAAAGTGTGACCCTTTTTATACTAGCTCATTCATATGATGAAAGATTTTGAAGTGTATTTCGAAGCCATTTTAGAGTCTTTCAAGTTGGGCTCCCAAAATCATCAGATGCTTTTGATAATTTTGGCCATAAAAACCTGGCAGCAACACTAGTTCAACATCCAAGGGCACAGTCCTGGAAACTGTTACTCATGTGGGTAGCCCTTGCTCACTAGAGTAGTCCCATGAAATCAAACACACTAAATTGCTTGAGTATGGATTATTCTCATGAGCAAGGGTTTGCAGGGCGAGGGTTGCATGTGTCTGTTGTAGGTGGACATAAAACAATGCAAAGGTTAAGGAGTTATTTTGGTCATTTAGAAAATGTCTTAGATACCTCCAGGTTGCGAGCTTGTATTGCTGTTTCCAGGCATCTCCTGGAGGATTCTTTACTGCAGTGTTTTTAACTAGATCCATCCACCGTTAGGATTCTTGCCCCTCTATCCTTGAGTTTCTTGATTACCAGTCAATCCAAATACCAATGCAGGGGACAATATTGGGTAACCAATCACACCTTTGAGGGAAAGGGTCTGTGCACTGTGAAGAACTGGAGTGGTCTCTGCTGCAGATGAACCTCTTTTCATGCAAACTTTATAATTTTCTTCTAATCGCTTTCCTCTATCAGCGTCCAGTCACCTGTTCCAACTTCTGCTGAGTAGGTTAATTCTCCCCCTCGCTCCCGCATGAGTTCACAAGCAAACTGTAAATAAGCTAGAAAAATCATTTAGGACTTTTAATGGATTCCAACTGTGTCTGCAGATGGGTGTTTCTAAAATTCAATTTGGAACTTGGCATTGTTTTTAAAACGACTATGTATTTTTACTGCAATTGTCCAAATAATGCGTTAAATGCAGGAAAATTGATCTCTATTTACTAACACACAGTTTGCAGTCCCCTATCCATCTTAGCTGCCTTTTCCCGCCCCCCATCCTCTGAAGGTTCTATTACTCTTCACTGGACTGAATGATGCTTCTTCTGTATTGGGGGATGGCATTTAGCTTGTTTTAGACATACACATTTCCTGGTTCCCTGACGTTGTGGGATATGAGAAAAAAAGTATTTACTCAGTTGTTTCACAATTTTAAAAACATGTGCTAAGGAGACTTAGCACTAACCATTTGAAAGCAAACTGGTTTTTCCTTTTCACCCAAATGAAATCTAAATAAGGCTGAGCTAGTGAGAGCCTATTATCTGAACATAATGCCTGCAGAGCTGGGACTGAATTGTTGGTCCTATAGTTTCAAACATACTATACAGGCCTTTAAACACATGAACCAACAGAAAATTTACATTATGGATCATCTATAGAAAGATTTTATGTTATAGATGAGCAGTAACAAGCCAACAGAGTGCAACACTCTCTCACAAATATAGAGTATATCTGATTTTGCTCCCACTGAACTCAATGACTAAAACCTCTCATTAATGTTATTTGAGTGAGGACTGGACCTTTAATAATTCCTGAAGAGTGAGACAGATTTTCCTGATTTAGGAGACTAAGAAGCAAGTACCATACAGTAAATCCTGGAGGTTGGCCAGACAAACTGAGCGGACCTGAAGGAAACAAGATTTGTCTCTCTTTTGAGCACAGCAGATAAGACCAGTCCTGAAGGAGGAGTCCAGTGTCTCTGAAAACCACTACACATCAGCTTTGGTATTCTGGGGCCTGCTCCAACTCTGATTAAATCAGTGGAAAGACTACCATTAACTTTAATAGGAGTACGGTCAGTCCAAACTGATACCTAGAAAAATTTTCAGTAGGCATATGATTGCTCTAATATGGTCACAACAACCCAAATAGCAAAGTTTAATGATGAAAGTTAAGAATTAACTGCCACCGAAAGATTCTTAAAATCAGAAATCTAAATTCAGAACTCACTGCAGAGGATGAATAATTCACAAGTCATTCTTGCAGGTGGTGACTTAACTGAATTTTTTTTTTAGGTTACTTGTCATCAGTTCTTAGCTGTATTTACATATATCCATTTCTAGATATGTATATCTTATCTTGTAATTACTTTCCAAGTGTTGATTTGGTGTTTATGCTGGATGGGATAGCAACAGTTTTCAACTGGCTGTTATGATGAACAAGCATCGAGTTAATTTTTTTGCACTAAATCTTTTCTGTTGATTTGCATTTTTGATTCACAAACACACACACACACACACATTTATTTTTGTTTAATTCGTCATTTGCAGCATGACTTTTCAGAAGCACAGCATATCTGCTTGTTCCCACTGATGCCAAAAGTCTTTTGAGGTCCAATCTGGAACCAAATGACGTCAGTGAGAATTTTTTGCCCTTGACTTTAGCAGGAGCAAGATTGGACATTCTCTGGCTCTAATCCTCGATTCACTGCATATCAACAGGCCTGTTGCTTGGAGCCCTGCTGAAGTAAATTGACCTCTGCATGGGCACAGCAGTCCATCCATGCACAGCCAATTGAGGAATCAAGGCTTATACTACTTACGTGCCTACATGCACTCTGTTGGCTGGCTGCAGCTTAGATATACACTAAGAATCCTTCTGTTGCTGATAGCTAACATACCTTTTCCATTAAATCAAAATGTCAGAGCTCTTTACAGCTCTGCAGGTGTGTAATTCATGTATTTTGTAGTGCTAGAAACTACTGCAAAATTATTAGTGACCTCATTCTGAGACGTACTGAGCACCTGCTACTCTCACTGACTTCAGTGGGATTTGCTAGTACTCAGTTGTCATAATATAAAGGGAAGGGTAAACACCTTTAAATCCCTCCTGGCCAGAGGAAAAACCCTTTCACCTGTAAAGCGTTAAGAAGCTAAGATAACCTTGCTGGCACCTGACCAAAATGACGAATGAGGAGACAAGATACTTTCAAAACTGGGGGGGGAGGGACAAAGGATCCTCTCTGTCTGTCTGTGTGATGTTTTTGCCGAGACCAGAGCAGGAATAAAGTCTGCTGCAGTTTCCACGGTAAACATCTGATGAAGTGAGCTGTAGCTCATGAAAGCTCATGCTCAAATAAATTGGTTAGTCTCTAAGGTGCCACAAGTACTCCTTTTCTTTTTGCGAATACAGACTAACACGGCTGTTCCTCTGAAACCTATAAAGAGTTAGTAAGCAATCTAGTTAGATATGTATTAGATTCTGTTTTGTTTAAATGGCTGACAAAATAAGTTGTGCTGAATGGAATGTATATTCCTGTTTTTTTGTAACTTAAGGTTTTGCCTAGAGGGATTCTCTATGTTTTGAATCAGATTACCCTGTAAGGTATTTACCATCCTGATTTTACAGAGGTGATTCTTTTACTTTTTCTTTAATTAAAATTCTTCTTTTAAGAACCAGATTGCTTTTCATTGTTCTTAAGATCCAAGGGTTTGGGTCTGTATTCATCTATGCAAATTGGTGAGGACTTTTATCAAGTCTTCCCCAGGAAAGGGGGTGTAGTGCTTGGGGGGATATTTTGGGGAGGAGATGTTTTCAAGTGGGAACTTTCCCTGTTATTTTTGTTACCCACTTTGGTGGGGGCAGCATAAAGGTTCAAGGACAAAAGGTAAAAGTTTGTACCTTGGGGAAGTTTTAACCTAAGCTGGTAAGAATAAGCTTAGGGGGTCTTTCATGCAGGTCCCCACATCTGTACTCTAGAGTTCAGAGTGGGGAAGGAACCTTGACATCAGTACATCTGAAAATTAAGTTGGGATAATACAGAGGGTAGAAAGAGAAAGAAAGAACAAACTGATGAGTTGGCAGATGCTAGGTGTGCTCACTGGAGGGGAGAGAGAAGAGAACACCATAATAATCCCTAGTCATAAATTTGCTGCTGACTTAGTATTTAACTTTGCAACTGATAAGCCAGTGAAACCTGAAAAGACGTATCCTCTTTTTAAGAGTTCAAAAACAGCTAATGATAAATGAGCCATATTCCCCTGGGTTTTCTTTTCCCCTTTAGAGGCTATGGTTAATATTTTCATAACCGATCAATACTATGTGGAAGTGAGAGTAACAGTTTCACCTTTAATGTTGTTAGTCTACTTGTGATTTGCAATTTACACAACAACTGCAGTTGCTGGTGGGGAAAAAGCAATAGTTTACAAAACCCAATAGAAATCATCAGTAATTAGGGATCAGAGCTGGCCAAAACTTCAGATTTTCAGTTCCAGGGAAATTTGGAAACTTGGTTTTGTTCTGATTTGGACTGAAACAAAAAAAATTTTAAATTTCCCATGAACCCAAAAAAGTTTCATTTCATGAACACTGACACATGGTATTTCTAAAACAAAATATGCTCCCTGGGATCATAGGAGCTGCTGACTCAAATAGATAAGAATGTCAATTTTAGGCAGCAGCTGCTGGGGTTCTGAGGGTCTCCAGCTCTGGGGCAGCCCTACTATGCAGACTGCCCTGTGCCAGGGACTCCAGGACCTCCAAAATCCCAGGGCTGCCTGCTTAAGAGTCAGACAACATAGGGAACCAGCTGGCCCAGGAGCCTCATAGCCCTGGGGTCTCCAGGACCAGGGCAGGGTTGCCCTACAGCCACAGACCTCGATGCTCACACCAGGACTTCCAGGCTCCCAGCTCCATGGCAGGGAGTTCAGAAGCTCTGAGAGCCGCCATGGTTCCAGGCTTCCCATTTCATGGCTTTGAAAACTTTAGGGCATCAGATCAAATAAATGTACTCGGTAAGTCTGGGAGCTATTTTGCCTTTCACAAAAAAAGAAATACTTCTTTAAAAGACGGTGTTGGCCCATGCCTTGCAACATGCTAATTAGTAACGAAAGACAACCCTTCATGAATCAGTCTTCTAATCAGGTGTTGGTAAATGAAATGTGGGGAGGGTGATCAGAGAATTTAGTGGAGAAAGTGTTAATTTGGAACTCAGTTTAGAGATCAAAGCAGAGCTATGCAGAGATATGTAAAAAGCACATTAAATATACAAGTGTGGACTGGTGGTCTCGTTCTGATTTGCTTTTTCCATCAACTCAGAGATCAAAAGGCAGAACGATTACGTTAATTTTCACTTTTTAATGTACACCTCTCCCCAGACCCCCTGCTCCTTCCATCGTGTTCTTTATCCTGTGTCCTCCTGAAGAGACTGTAGTGACTGAAAGGCTGTATTTTCCTATTTGATAGTTTTCTATGAGGTACCACCTTAAATGTATAGCCAACACAGTTACAGGAGAGTCAGATAGATGCTATTCTGTCTCAAACATCACTAACAAAATTGCAAGAGGTTGCAATAATTTCCCTATCTTAGACCCACATTTCTACTCGTGCCTTCATCTTTTGTGGTGTTTCAGCAGGGGTGCAACAAGGAGATAAAGTTTCTCTCACCATCCTCCCACCTTGCAGGGCCAGTCACAATCTGGCCTTGTTTGTATTGCTGATTGCGTGAAACTGAAGGAAACTTATGCCTACTTAATAAAATGCATGGGTATGTATCAGTTTTTCTAGATACAACGCAGCTCTTAAAGTAGACTCTAGCCATATGCTTGTCTTGGACACCACTGTGACTTTTAGAATTTGGTCGTTAATTTTAAATTTAACAACAAATCTGTTGTCTGCAGCAAAAGATTACTGAAGCATCCTATCTTGATCATGAGCCAAATGTGGTTTGCTATATTACTACAGGTATTTCTGTGAGACAACTGTTGTATTAACGTAGATGGAATATACAGGCCAAAGTTTTAACATAACCCAATCACTGTCCAACATTAAACGGTGTAAAATAAGGTTTAGGGTTTGGCATCAAGAGTCCTCAGCCTTATTACCATGGCAGGCACACTGTTAAAACTCCTTTTAACCTTTTACTAGACACAGAAAAGTAGGGGAAACTGTTAAAGTACTTGGAACATAAAATGTTCATTTTAAAAACATTCCTTATTCCCTTTAGCTGGAAATTTAAAAAAACACCTTCTTTGCCATGGTTTTAGGTTTGTGGTTCTCCCCCAACCTCATTCTTAGTTACAGAACATGTGGTGTTGTAGTGTATGTCTACACCACAATTAGACACACATGACTGGCCCATGCCTGCTGATTCGGGCTACAGGGCTATTTAATTACAGTGTTGACTTTGGGGCTTGGGCTACCGCCCAAGATCTGGGACCTTCCCAACTCACAGGGTCCTAGAGCCCAGGCTCCAGCCCTAGCCCAAATGTCTACACTGCAATTAAATAACCCCTTAGCCCAAGCCCTGTGAGCCTGAGTCAGCTGGCACAGACCAGCCAGCATTTTTTAATTGCAGTGTAGACGTACAGTAAGAGTCTGAATCAACTTCCATTGAAGCAAATGAAAAAAGAAAAGAGGAAAAAAAAAAACCACCTCCCACTGACTTTAATGGGAGCTGGGTCACGTCACTGATCATTTGAAGAATATAATACCATTGGGCCTTCCCAAGACAAGAAAATAACTATCATCTTGTCACTCCTTTGGACAAGCTGGTTTGATATAGGAACACAGTAAACACTGACGATTTCTCACATGAAGGATTTTTGTTTGTTTTTTGTACAGATACATGGCCATTATCGATCCCCTGAAGCCCAGACTGTCTGCAACTGTAACGAAGGTGGTCATTGGGAGTATATGGATTTTGGCTTTCCTGCTTGCATTTCCCCAGTGCCTCTACTCCATAACCAAAGTGATGCCTGGAAGAACTCTTTGCTATGTAGCATGGCCAGGTGGTCCAAAACAGCACTTTACGTAAGCTTTTCGGCTTTTATACTCAGGCATGGCTATATCTAAACTGCAGGCTTATTTTAATTTTACAGAGGGATCGCAAGAATAACTTGCAGGCCAAGAAACCAAGCCCTATACCTATCCCATGCTCACAATCTGGGTTACAGAGATTTTCAGCCATATCCTCATCTGGTGTAAATTGACGTAGCTCTACAGAAGACAATGGAGCTACACCAATTTACACCAGCTAAGGATCTAGCCCTTAATCTGCAGGAGTTTGGGATGGTACATTACTTATGAGTGACAAATTTATATGGAAGGAGATCTTCTTTCATTTACCTGTCAGGACCAAAGTTAAAATTCTGTGTTTGCTCTTCAATAGCAGTTCACCACACTGCCACTAAAACTAGGACTTATGTTATATAGGTTTTTGAGGCAACCCCATGCATTGCAGGGTAAACGAGGAAGTCTGTACACTGATCTCAGTAGTTGAAGATGCCAATTTTTCAAATATTTGGATTTTAAAAGTTGTTTATGGGTACTTTATTGTGCAATATTTGTCTACCCAGAAAACTGGTCTCAGTGACACTATTTTACAGTGTTGTAACTGTGTTACTCCTGATAAATAGCAGCCAGTATGAGTTCAGAATCAGAACTATAGGTTTTAATAATGACTTCAGATCTTAAACAGTTTTCCATCTGCTTTTAATGCAGTTTACTTAAGACTTTCATGATGGACAGTAAAAAACACAATACTGGGCCAAATCCCCAGCTGGTGTAAACAGTCACCATTTACTCCATCTGAGACTGACCCCTTAGGTAGTAGAGAAAATGTCTTATTTCTCAAACATTCAGAAAATTCTATCTGAATAGTTCCTTTCAAAGCATTTATCAGTTCAATGCTCTTTTATTGCAGGTATCATGTCATTGTGATTGTATTAGTGTATTGCTTTCCACTGCTTGTCATGGGTATCACTTATACCATAGTTGGAATTACCCTTTGGGGAGGCGAGATTCCAGGTGACACATCTGACAAATACCACGAGCAGCTCAAAGCTAAGAGAAAGGTACTGTTCCATTAAACCTTGCTAAGTAAATTTATATTGATTTTTTTTCCTGCTGAAATCACTAGCAATTACGTTGTAAAGTATTGGAAGTGTTTTATTTCAAACAGAATGGCATTTGAGACTGTTATAAAAGAACTCTGTTTAAATTGCAATTGATTTTGACAGGGTTCCCCCCCCCCCCCCCACCATGTGGTGGCTGTTCAAACAAATGATGTAAATGTTTGGATTTTAACTCTTTACTCCAATTCTAGGAGGCTCTGAGTAACATTTAGTCAAGCATACAATTGTGTCCTTGAGATGTGGAAACAGAAGGCCTGCCTTATTAACAGAACTAAAGTGATGATCCTGGAACTTCTTGGGATCAGCTTTGTTTATTCTCTGAACAGTAGCTGTTTTTTGACCTGATCCAAATCCAGCAGAAGTCAAGGGAATCTTTCTATGACTTAATAGGTTTTGGATCTGGCCTATTTCAGTACACAGATAAGAGCTGCTTTACCTATTCATGTAACGAATGCTATGCATTAGAAATTAGCACCTTTTACAGTGAAAATCAACTGATCCTTTCAATTATTTTTTTCAATGTATTTCATTAGTTTTAATTATTTGTATAATCAATATTTCAGTTTATACGTTGTTAGTGAACCATTTACTTTGACAATTCACTCAGTAGTTGTGCAATTGGTCACATGGATCAGATTGTATTGTTTCCGCTTCTTAGGCGGACGACAGAACATTCTAAGTAGGATAGTAACCAAATAAATAAGCCCTTCTGTTGTTCATTTTTTGTGCTAAAATTCTTTAAAATGGATTTGCAAACATTGGGCCCAATGATGGAACTCTAACTTGCTTTGGTGAGCACATACTCAATTAGTCTGACTGGTCATCCCAAAGTTATCCAAACATTTGTGAATAATGAACATAATCCCATGAGTCATAACAAACTGAACAAAAAACACTTTGTGAAATACTCGTGAATCAGTTATTCCAACTCTGCCACAAACTCTCCATCACAATTAAAATTCACATAGGAGGACACCACCAAATTCTGCTCACTACTAGTGTTAGTGTTGTGTCTTAGACAGTTGTGACCTTGGAATACAAAAATTATGTTAATGTAAATAACTATTAGCCTTAATTAAACCCATCCAGGCTTTCTGGCTATCTACATATAAAACTCTGGCTTGCTACCACTCCACAATAACGGGGGGGGGGACCCTCAAAGTCCTGATGCAGTATGCATTAAACCATAGGATGGATTCTTGGGTGCTTCAGTTGTTTCAAAAACATACAAAGGAACATAGAAGGAAGTGCTCCCAGACAGTACAAGTGATCACACCCTTAGAATAGAGGGCCTAGAAAGGGAGATGTCAGGGCTACCAAGAGTGTTTCTGAGCCCAGAATACATCATGTAGTCTTGATCAGTTGGCAAGAGCAAACAGAACAAATTCCCACTTTTGTCAAAAAGTGGGGTGTGAGGGGGGAGTGAGCAGCAATGCAACTCAGGGTTGGGGGTGGGAAGGGCCCAGGTAAGTGGCTTGGGCTAGTCCCACCTGGGGGAATGGGGGAAGGCTCAGGCTAACTCTGTGGTGTCCTGTTTTCCCTTTGGGAAATATGGTCCCCCTACAGTGGGATGAATGCAATGTCTTCTGTGTATAGGTTGCAAACAGTTTCACTCACCCAAGTCCTGGATGCTTAAGGAAGTTTAGGCTACCACCTGCAAGTTGGACCCATGTCCTTAATAACTAGTAACACCCTGTGGAAAATATTGGAAAGAACTTTGAACAGCTCCTTTTTGGAGGGCAAAGTGCCAGCATCTCTTAAAGAAGCAACTGTTAGGCCCTGCTCAAGCAACCATCTTTTAACAGACTCTTACCAGTTATTGCCTTAACTCTATTCTTGTGGGAACGGGGGAGGGTAGGGGGGGGCATGGTAATTTTAAACTAAGTGAAATGTAATTATTAAGGAAATCTGGAAAATGTACTTAATTGTATCCCCCCGAAGCTAAATGCTTTAGATTCAGTTCAAGGAATATAAAAAGCATTTCCATAGTGCTCTGTTTAGATCTTTAACAGGGTCCTTATCTCCCATGGCAGCAGGAATGAATCTGCCATTCACAATATCACCCATCCAAAAACAAGTTTCGTATGTTTACAAAATGAACTTTATTACAAAACCCTAGCAGTAGAAACTCTACTGGGCAATTAGCTGGCTTATTCCCTATACCTCCTCATTAGGTCATAAAAAGAAACCATGAACGGTGCCAAGGGTTTGACAGTGAAGATAAACTGAGAGATGACTGTGTGTGACAAATGCAGTTTCCCAAAGGGAGTTTGGAAGGAAATATTAAAGGCAAGCTCCTGAACTCGGGGAGCCAAGCCTTCCCACTTTATCAAAGAAATTCAGCACATTTGATAGTAGTGGCTAAACGAAATGAACAATTTGTGATGAAAGCTAGAAGGCTTTGAAAAGAGTAGCTGGCATTTACTTTGTGTTGCTAATAGTCCAACTACATCCCTTCAATCCTTTAAAACTATGGCTATTTAGGACTTTAAAAGTATGCAAGAGACATGAAATGCCTCATTAATTAAAGGTTTCAGAGTAGCAGCCGTGCTAGTCTGTATTCGCAAAAAGAAAAGGAGTACTTGTAGACAATGGATTATGTAGTGTGGTCTCTCAACCTCAGCCGTGCAGAACACAATGCCATCCACAGCCTCGGAAACAACTCGGACATCATAATCTAAAAGGCTGACAAAGGAGGTGCTGTCGTCGTCATGAATAGGTCGGAATATGAACAAGAGGCTGCTAGGCAGCTCTCCAACACCACTTTCTACAAGTCATTACCCTATGATCCCACTGAGGGTTACCAAAAGAAACTACAGCATTTGCTCAAGGAACTCCCTGAAAAAGCACAAGAACAAATCCGCACAGACACATCTCTGGAACCCCGACCTGAGGTATTCTATCTGCTATCCAAGATCCATAAACCTGGTAATCCTGGACACCCCATCATCTGAGGCATTGGCATGTAGACTCACTCCTCAGGCCCTACGCTACCAGCACTCCCAGCTATCTTTGAGACACCACTGACTTTCTGAGGAAACTACAATCCATCGGTGATCTTCCTGAAAACACCATCCTGGCCACTATGGATGCAGAAGCCCTCTACACCAACATTCTACACAAAGATGGATTACAAGCCATCAGGAACTGTATCCCCAATAATGTCACGGCAAACCTGGTGGCTGAACTTTGTGACTTTGTCCTCACTCATAACTATTTCACATTTGGGGACAATGTATACCTTCAAATCAGTGGCACTGCTATGGGTACCCACATGGTCCCACAGTATGCCAACATTTTTATGGTTGACTTAGAACAACGCTTCCTAGCTCTCGTCCCCTTATGCCCCTACTCTACGTGCGCTATATTGATGACATCTTCATCATCTGGACCCATGGAAAAGAAGCCCTTGAGGAATTCCACCATGATTTCAACAATTTCCATCCCACCATCAATCTCAGCCTGGACCAGTCCACACAAGAGATCCACTCCTGGACACTACGGTGCTAATAAGCAATGGTCACATAAACACCACCCTATACCGGAAACCTACTGACCTCTATTCCTACCTACATGCCTCCAGCTTTCACCCAGATGACACCACACGATCCATTGTCTACAGCCAAGCTCTATGATACAACCGCATTTGCTCCGACCCCTCAGACAGAGACAAACACCTACAAGATCTCTATCAAGCATTCTTACAACTACAATACCCACCTGCTGAAGTGAAGAAACAGATTGACAGAGCCAGAAGAGTTCCTAGAAGTCACCTACTACAGGACAGGCCTAACAAAGAAAATAACAGAACGCCACTAGCCGTCACCTTCACCCAACTAAAACCTCTGCAGTGCATGATCAAGGATCTACAACTTATCCTGAAGAACGATCCCTCACTCTCACAGATCTTGGGAGACGGGCCAGACCTTGCTTACAGACAGCCCCCCAACCTGAAGCAAATACTCTCCAGCAGCCACACACCACACAACAAAAACACTAATCCAGGAACCTATCCTTGCAACAAAGCCCGTTGCCAACTGTGCCCACATATCTATTCAGGGGACACCATCATACGGCCTAATCACATCAGCCACACCATCAGAGGCTCGTTCACCTGCACATCTACCAATGTGATATATGCCATCATGTGCCAGCAATGCCCCTCTGCCATGTACATTGGCCAAACTGGACAGTCTCTACATGAAAGAATAAATGGACACAAATCAGACGTCAAGAATTATAACATTCAAAAACCAGTTGGAGAACACTTCAATCTCTCTGGTCACTCGATTACAGACCTAAAAGTGGCAATGCTTCAACAAAAAAACTTCAGAAACAGACTCCAACGAGAGACTGCTGAATTGGAATTAATTGCAAACTGGTTACAATTAACTTAGGCTTGAATAGAGACTGGGAGTGGATGGGTCATTACACAAAGTAAAACTATATTTCCCCATGTTTATCCCCCCACCCCCCACTGTTCCTCAGACGTTCTTGTCAACTGCTGGATGTGGCCCACCTTGATTATCACTACAAAAGGTTTCCACTCTCCTGCTGGGAATAGCTCACCTTAAGTGATCACTCTGGTTACAGTGTGTATGGTAACACCCATTGTTTCATGTTCTCTATGTATATAAATCTCCCCACTGTATTTTCCACTGAATGCATCTGATGAAGTGAGCTGTAGCTCACAAAAGCTTATGCTTAAATAAATTTGTTAGTCTCTAAGGGGCCACAAGTACTCCTTTTTCTTTTTTCATTAATTAAAGGCTTTTTAACATGATGTCAAGCCCCTCTTTTCATTATGCCTCTCCATATTATCTCTCTGCCTACAATGGGCATGTATCGGAATTCATGCCTTGCAAATGTACAATGAGAGGATTAATAGTGTAGGGGACGTAAAGTAACTGCATCGGCAGTGTTATCAGTGGAGCCCTTAGACAGCTCTTCAGTTACACTGGTGTGAGGTATGATTTCTGAGGCAACTGGTATTTGGAAAGATGAATTTGTAATTGTCACTCAAAGGCAAATTAATAGATCAGGCTCCAAAGTAGGTTCTTTTTTGTTCTTCCTGCAAAACTCAATTTAAAAAAAAAAAGCTACAGCTCTGCCTTTATTCAAATGAAGAGAAACTTGGCTAGTTACCTAAACACATGGAGGGCTTGCGCTGATTGCAATTTATTCTGAAGAGTAAATCTACAACAACACTAGGGGAGTTTGACATTAAGCAATGAGGTACTGATTATTGGGAATGGTGGGCAAAGCATATAAAATGCTAGCAGTTAATGAATAGCACTTGCAAGACTTCTTTAGAAGTCATTACAAGTTTGCTAAGAAAATGGTTAACACCTAAACAACGTATCAAGTTATCAACAGCTTTGGAGACATTCCCATTGTCTGACTCTATGCAGCCCTACAACATACCCACATTCTTCTCAAAGTAACTTCCAAATTACATGGAAATCAAGGAAGATCACTTTACAGCTAGAGATGATTAAAACCATTCCTGGTATTTTGGAGAGCCTCAGCTTTACGGCATTTCAAAAGTTCAGGACAATATGGGTGAATTTTAGAGAGTATCCATTTCCGAGACAGAAGAGGACCCACCATCCCAGGGCCAAATTAACCTATAGACCAGTGGACTTGGCCCCCACCGTCACCCCCCCGACCAGCTGCAGCAGCACGTGTCCTGTCTATGCTCAAAACTTGAACTAAGCCCTGCCCTGATATTAGGAATTGACTTTTGTCTTGGATTCCCCACACTCGCCATTTGTGAATTTTTCAGCTTCCTGTTTCAGCCAGAGCTAGGAGGAAAGGACAGAAACATTTCAACAGAGGCTATTGTCGCATTATTTCTGGCCAAGCCAAGACCAGAAATTACTGGAAATGGGGTGAGATTTTTTTTTTTTAAATAACATATACAGGGCTACAAGATACCGCTACATACACATTTGAACTTTTGGATGCTTCCCTGAATCTAATTCAGTGGCCAACCTTTGAGGTTTACCCAACACCAATCTGAACTTTAGAACAAGACTTGGGAGATATTTTTCCTTCTTATTAAAATCTTTGCCATGAGAATGACTCATGTTTCTCAGCTGTGCTCTCATTCTATAATCATTTTCATGAGAAAATAATTTCCAGGCCCAATTATCTGTAGATAAGAAACTTTTAATAAGTGTATAAATATGGGGAACTATTAAGTGTTTAGTGTCAAAATCACCTGAGCATTAAAATGCACATTCATCCCTAGCTTTTCAACTACTACAGTGTTCTTTATTTTATTTGTTCATCAATTCCAATTCCTCTTCTAACTTTACAGAGACTATAAAAAGGGAATAGCCAACATATACTGTAAAGGTCAAAGTAATAACTTGCTTCTATCTATTCTGTGAGAGAGGATAGTAATACAATTCTGGTACAACATTTTTGTGACAAAAATTGTTTTGATAAGATGAAGAGTCTTGGGCCAATGATTAGACCAAGAATAGGAAATTCTATTCTTCAACCCTCTGCATTTTTCATCTTTTCTCTAACTTTAGCATAAAATTAATAGGTAAAGATAATGATACTCCACTGTGCGTGTGTTTTTTGACAATTTTAATGACCCCAACACTTGACTCTGTCCACATTCTCTCTTCTCCTGACGCTGTCAACACGCAGCCTCAACTCAACTTCTTTCTTCGTTGCAGTATAAATAAAAGCCAGACTTGGCCTGTGCCAAAATGTTTAAGTGTTTGTGGTCCTATGAGCCTGGAAGTATACATAACGTTTCCCACTGTGTCATAGTATCCCAGGAAGTAAATCGGTAAGCACACAGGTGCAATAGTGTCAATTACATGAACAAATTTGGAAAGTAGATATTGAAATAGTGGTTACAAGAGGAAAGATGCCATAACCACTAAGATGAGAACCCTCTATTTGATTAATTAACATACTGTGTGTGTGATACGGAAGCCCAGAATACAAGAACATAGATATCTAAGATTGCTGTCTAGAGAGAAAAAGATACTCCAAATAGTTTGTTGATTGTTTGGATTTAATAAAGTCAAGATTCTTATCTTTGACATGAATTTGAGAAGCCATACGCTGTGGGGAAGCCAAATATAAAAAGAAGACAGAATTACTTGTTTCTGAGGCAGAGTTAAATTACTGAGGTGAAAATTGGAAAACTCACCCAGAATAAAAAAGAGTGACAAGTTCAAGAAATTTTAAATATATATTTTTTCAAGTGAACCTCTAGAAGCTCAGATTAAGACACCCCTAAGCAAACACTTTACAGTAATGTGCTGAAAACAATATTGAGTATAAATTTTAAAAATGACAATAAAGCACACTAAGAAATAGCCACTTTTCCACATGTAACCAGACAGAATTCTGTTAGCCTTACACCTTATGTATAGAATTGAGCCCTCTCTCCATCACAACAAGAATATTAAGATAGTGATCCTTAACAAATTCACAAACGAGAAGGTATTTATGAGTGTAGCTCAACAAATGAATCCTCAGGAAATATTCTTGGCTTTTCTCTGGCATTCCACACAACCCATACAGGAAGAGCAGATTGTCCAAGTTATCAGCACACACAGACTAATGACATGTTGCCATGTCCAGACACCGTGTCAAGGCTTGTGTATATACATTATACAATGCTATTGTATAGTACTGCAGAGAATCCATTGGTAATACACATTCACTCTATCCTATATGAATTGCACAAAATAGTAAAGAGAAGTAGGGGTGCTACTATCGGACATTAGATAGCAGTCTAAAGAGTTTTCACATGCTTGAATTCTCATACTTTTTACTTCAGGGTTAGAATTCTCATCATTGGAACCTTAAACAACATTTTCTTTCATGCTCTTTCCCTTCATTCAGCTACTGTTTCTGTTTTCAGAATAATTTACATACTATTTAAACTAGGTGGCAGGCATTCTTAGTATTTTGTTTCCTCTGAAAGCTTTAGATCCTGCCTCCAGTTAAGAGCCAGTCCATATGCCATTCAAGTTTGTCTAAGTAGACTGGGGAGAGAAATTATTTCCTTCTTGGAAGTACATTAAATTGTGCATTTCTAGCACATCATTACAAAGTTTTATAGCCAAGTGATTGTCACCTGCCTTGACCTGTGCTATTCCTGTTTTATCTGCTACTACCATACCCAGAAGTTATTTCTGGAACTGTCAGCCTCAAAAGTTGTATGCAGTGTTGTTGTAGCCATGTTGGTCCCAGAATATTAGAGACAGAAGGTGGGTGAGATTATATCTTTCACTGGACCAACTCCTGTTGGTGAGAGAGACAAGCTTCAAAGCCATACACATGCCACGATCTTACGCATTTTCCACTATCTCTTTAATCCTAAAGTAACATACTGCTTGGGAAAGCAATGCTTCAAGTCAAATCACTTTTGGTGCTTTGTCCTCCTATGCTGCATCTCAGACAGATGTCATTGACACAAGCCCTTTGTTATTCTGAAAAATATATTAAAAATGTTTTCTCTAAATAAAAGCTTCATCATCTGTAAGGTAACACCTAATCTTTACATGAAAAGATAATCTTCCCATCTGTAGAAAAGATGATAAATAGATGTGCCTGCTATTAAAATGTGTCAGGGAAAGATAATAGTATTCATTATGTGAACAGCTTCCTATAGGGTGTGAAAAGGAAAAAGTCAAAGGGTTAAAGCTGCAATTAATGAGATGGTATTATTATCCCTATCAAGATTTGCCAGACTTATTCTCAAACCTTCTCACCATCTCAGTCAAATAAAGCAAGAGTATTACATGGTAGATGGGCAACATGCTGGAAAGCAGGGTCAGTGACTATATATTAAAACTTGTTAAGAATAGAGTTGGTAAGAACAGAAGACCTAGCTACAAGACAAGAAACTACAAAAAGGACATTTTTACTACATAGCATAAAGTGGACAACAGAATTTGTTCCGATGGGTTGACAGAGACCATACCTCAAAACCTGAGGCTATTATGGCAGTTCATGCTGCCACCTATTACATCCATCAAAATTAATTATGGGATTAATTGGACCATTAAACTTCAATGCCTTGTTTGCTAAATGTGAACAAGCAGAACAGGTGGCTTGGGTAATGAAGCTAGATGAATGAACTTTGGACTTAACGAAAATTAATTTCAGACTTATGGTATGTGAAATTAGTACCAAGGATGGATGAACACAGAAGCCATGGAGTAAGTCAACAAATTCAGTCTTCTTGAACTGTCCTTTTAAAGCATTGTCTACACTAGAGAGGCATAGGTAATAAAATTGGTGAGATAGCACCATGGTAGGTGGCAATAACATAACATATTCACAGTAACCAAGCTCTTTCAAGTGCAGATTGGTTTCAGTTTTGCCCTGACTCGGTATGTCACTGCAGTGGCAATGCTAACTGGATATTCCTTCCAGGACCAATTTAGTAAGTAAACTCTTTTCATCCAAGGATGAATTTCAGCCTTTTTTAGATTAAAGCAATTTTATAATCCATGGGTTCAAATAATTTACACCTCACTAACTGCAGTACATGATCTATGAAAGAGCCCAGCCAAACTACTGTACATTTTCTTCTATTGGATCCATAATTAATAATTACAAACATTTTGTCAATTTCTGGTCTAACATTAGAAAATGTTACTTGGATGAACACATGAAGTTTAAGTAGAAAAAATGTTTTAGATTATTGTAGGCCTATAAAAATTCTACTGTTCAGTGCAACATCCATAAATCCTTTATAGGGATTAGACTAGCAATGAAAGTGCTTCCACAAACATCCTGAATCTATAAGTATCAAATGGGATGTGAGGAGGGTTGAGTCTGGAAAAGCAGCTACTTTTACAGCCCCTCCCAGGAGCACATGGGGAATTATTAACTCCTTATTTTTCAGGCACAGGGGAATGCTTCGGAATCCTGTCACAAATCTCTTATTTCCCAGGCTTTCATGTAAGTCTGTTCTACTCTATCAAAATTTAAAACAAAACACAAAAATCTTTCCAATAGAAAGTATTTCTCATCTGTGTTTCCAGTGTTCAGTCCAGACTTACAAACACTCCATTAATTTCCATGGGATTTCTCATGCAGGTTAGCAAGCTCACATGAATAAAAGTTTACAGGACAGGGACTTTTGAAGAGCATACTCACTGCTGGCTTGCCTCATTGTGGCATAGCAGGCTCTCCGCATTTTGGTTTCCCTGCCAACAAATACTTTGAAAGAGAAGAAGACGATTAGTGCAGAGCCAAAGGGTTACTGGCCTGTGGATAAGGGGGAAGAAATAGATGTGATATAACTGGATTTTGGTAAGGCTTTTAACACAGTCCCACATGACAGTCTCATAAGCAAACCAGAGAAATGTGGTCTAGATGAAATTACTGTAAGGTGGATGCATAACTAAGTGAAAGACCATACTCAAAGAGCATTGTAAATGGTTCACTGTCAAACTGGGAGGGCATGTCTAGTGGGGTTCCACAGGGGTTAGTGATGGGTCCAGTACTATTCAATATCTTCATTAGTGACTTGGATTATGGAACGGAGAGTATGCTTATAAAATTTGCAGGTGACACCACGCTGGGAGCGCTTGTGAGCACTTTGGAGGACAGATTTAGAATTCAAAATAACCTCTACAATCTGGAGAACTGGTCTGAATTCTACAAGATGAAATTCAAAGATAAGTGAAAGTATTTCGCTTAGGAAGGAAAAAGTCAAATGCACAACTACAAAATAGGTAATAACTGGCTAGGTGGGAGTACTGCTGGAAAGCTGTTGGGGTTTAAAGCAGATGACAAATTGAATTTGAGTGAATACGATGCCCTTGTGAAAAAGGTCTGGCATGTATTAATGACAGTTATATGTAGGACCAGGGAGGTAATTGTCCTGTTCTGCTCACCACTGGTGAGGCCTCAGCTGGAGAACTGTATCCTATTTTAGGATCCAGACTTTAGGACAGATGTGGACACGTTGGAGAGAGAGAACAAAAATTATAAAAAAAGTTTAGAGAACTTGGCATAAGGAAAGGTTAAACAACTAGGCATGTTTAATCTTGAGCAAAGATGACTGAGGGGGGACCTAATCATTCATCAAATATTGTAATGGCTGTTATAAAGAGGATGGTGATCAATTGTTTTCCATGTCCATCGAAAGGAGCAGAAGTAATGGGCTTCATCTACAGAGAGGGAGATTTAAGTTAGAAACTTTTTCCTAATATATAAACTATAAGGGTATTTAAGTTCTGGAATAGGCTTCCAAAGGCGGGGTTGTGAAATCCCCATCATTGCAGGATCTTTAAGAATGGGTTAGACAAATACCTGTCAGGGATGGTCTAAGTTTACTTAGTCCTGCCTCAGCACAGAAGGTTGGTCTCAATGACTTCTTGAGGTCCCTTCCAGCCCTATATTTCTATGATTCTGTGACTCATCCTTCCAGCCAGGTCACTTATAGTCACTCCCCCCGGTAATAGAGTTCAACAGCCTCACACCAAGTCCAATTCCAAACTTACTAGTCCTTTTGCCCCTGGTGTCTTCACACCACCATTCTGAGTGGGCCTGTAGGAGAACCCAGGCCCTCTCTCTCCACTGGGTTCCAGCCCAGGGAATCTATAATAAGCAAGCAATGTCATCTATTCAGACCAATCCTGCGTCTTCGTTGGGCTTCTTCCTACCTTAGTCAGTCTATTGGCTTTTCACACAGCCCCATCCTAGGCCCACTATGTACTTGTATTCTCCTCATGCTCCAGAGCCAATCAGGGTTTACCCTCCTTTCAAGGCAGGGACTCCCAATGCCTTCTCTGTTTGTCTCCTGGCCTCTTGCCAGAGATCTCCACTCAGGAGAGGATCCCTAGGCTAACTCTTCCCCTGGGCTTCCTTTTCAACCCTGCAGTACTCTACTGCCAAGAGAGGGACTTCAGAGTTCTTTCCCTCCACCGTGCTCTCTCTCTCTCTCCCCGCAACTCCCACTTGACTTCACCTCCTTCTACTCTGGGCTTCTTTTCTTTATAGCAACCAGCTGGCACTTATCTTTCATTGAGCAGAGCCCAATCTCCAGGTACAACCTGGTGGCCTCACTGAATGGTCCAGCTCCAATTAACCATTTCAGCACCAGTGTGTGGTATACACTGCAGCCCAGGGAACTTTGTGTTTATTTTTTTTTATGTTCATCACAAGCTTTTTTAATGACCAAGGGCCAAAATACCATGAGCACAATTCCCAGATGGTGAAGATATGATAAAAACAGATATCCTGTTATTTTTGCCCAACAATTGGCTCCCTTAAGGCATTAAAAACATGAGAACTGTAAACACAAATACAGTATCAAGATATACAACTCTATTCAGGTGTTCCTGAATACCATTAACTTGAACTTTATTGAGGTTCCATGAATAACCTTACTACTCATAATGATAAAATGGCCCAAGCCTAAAATGACATGAGGCTGTATGGTTCCTACTCTGAGAAAGTTCTTTTAAAGTGTTTAAAATAACTTATTAAATCCTTTCCATCATATTGTATATAAAGTTTAAATGGACCTAATACCCACTGTAAAGGCAGCTCACTGTTATGCATCATACTGTTGGTTTTATTGTTTCATTCTTCATGTACTCAGTAATTGCCCAGGAAAAAAAATGAGATGCGAGAGAATGGGAAATTATTTCCTTAGAATTTGTTAAAAGAAACCAAAATTAATATACCCATACCAAAATATTTTAGGATGATTGTACAGGTTTAGATTTTTCAAAGGATGGGATTAATCCTTTCTCGTTTTCATAGGCTATCAGGCATCATTTGCCTTCTCCTAATATATCTGTCCCTTGCACCTGACAGACCTTTTTGGCAATGAATTTTAGAATTTATCCATAACTATTGCCTTCCTGCAGAGGAAGTAAATGAACTCAGGCTTGGCTGATCCTTTCTATATCAGTGTGAATGTTCTGCTCCTAAAATGTACCACTTGACACTTCTGGAAACCTGGAGTCTGCTGTTTATCCACAGAACAGGTGCAGCATAGTAAGCTGCAGTACACGCTTCCCCACATAGCCCTCTATGTTTTCCTAAGCAGAAAGGACCACCATGAGTAAGAGGGGAGCTACGTGCTCCTGTGCTGCAGAAGTTTTGAGCAAACTCTGCAGGATGTGACTGTCACCTTTAGCCTGTGCAGTGTTGTTGTAGCCATACTGGCCTCAGGATATTAGAGAGACAAGGTGGGTGAGGTCGTCTCTTTCACTGGATCAATTTCTGTTGGTGAGAGAGAGAGATGCTTTCAAGCCGCACAGAACTCTGCTGCAGGTTTTCTGCAGGGCCTTTAGCCTATCCGTCAAGACTGCTAAATTAGCAGTAGCACCAGTATGGTAGCACTTAGGATCCCTTGTCATGGACCAGTATCCCACCATGCTAGATGCTGTAAAAACACAGAACAAAGTGGTAGTCCCTGCTCCAAAGCACTTACAGTCCAAGACGAGGGACAACACAGATGGACACATACAAATGGGGGAGTACAAGGAAACCCTATGAAACAAAACTGATTAGCATGACAAGTAAGGGTCTCAGCACAGCAGCAGCCTAACCACTGTCAAGTTTTTTGTACACATCATGGCACTGGAGAGTTTTAAGGAGGATAATGTATTAGTTTTGTAGATGTTTAGGTGGAGCTTGTGGAGATGTTGAGGGGCAGCATGGGAGAAAAAACAGACGTGCTTGTTTGATTTAATAAGTGAGCAATGGCGACTGGCATCATGGTCTTATTAGAGACAGGAGTCTCACTTGTTACTGAATCAGAGATGACAAATTGAGTGGTGAAAGGTCCTGAAGGGCCTTGTAAGTAAAGACAAGTAGCCTATGTTTGATGAATAGAGAAGAAGGAGGATGCTAAGAGAGGGACAACATGATCAAAACAATGGGCTAAGAAAATTATCTTTGCAAGCAGCATTCTGAATGGATACAAGCAGGGCAAGACTGCATGTGACCTGGCCAGAGAAAAGAATGCTGCAGTAACTGAGATCTTGGACAAGGTTTAACTGTTTGGATGGATAGGATATCTTAGATATGTTAATACAGAAAGAATCTGTAAGACTTTAACATAGCCTGGATGTAGGACAAAGAGAGAGAGAGAGTCCAAGTGATAAGAGTGATAAGATAAGCAAATTATGGGCCCAGGTGACAAGTAGAAAGGTGGTGTTGTCCACAAAGACTACAAAAGGAGGTAGTGGTAGGGATTCAGAGCTGTGTTTTAGCCATGTTCAGTGTGAGCTGATAGCTAGACATCTACAAGGAGATGCCTGAAACAGGCAGGTTTCAATTAGACAAGAGTTCTAACTAGAGCCTGATAATGTCCACTGGGAAATAGACTGAGATCATTAGCTCATTTCATGTAGAACACCAAACAACCACCAGGCGGCAACAACTTTTGGTCAGTACCTGAAGTCAGACTCTCTAAGGGTATGTCTACACTACGGAATAAGGTAGAATTTATAGAAGTTGTTTTTTTAGAAATCGGTTATATATATTCGAGTGTGTGTGTCCCCACAGAAAATGCTCTAAGTGCATTAAGTGCATTAACTCGGCTGAGTGCTTCCACAGTACTGAGGCTAGAGTCGACTTCCGGAGCGTTGCACTGTGGATAGCTATCCCACAGTTCCCGCAGTCTCCGCTGCCCATTGGAATTCTGGGTTGAGATCCCAATGCCTGATGGGGCTAAAACATTGTCGTGGGTGGTTCTGGGTACATATCGTCAGGCCCCCCTTCCCTCCCTCCCTCCGTGAAAGCAAGGGCAGACAATCGTTTCGCGCCTTTTTTCCTGAGTTACCTGTGCAGACGCCATACCACGGCAAACATGGAGCCCGCTCAAGTAACCATCACCGTATGTCTCCTGGGTGCTGGCAGACACGGTACGGCATTGCTACACAGCAGCAGCAACCCATTGCCTTCTGGCAGCAGACGGTGCAGTACGACTGGTAACCGTTCTCGTCATGTCCGAGGTGCTCCTGGCCACGTCAGCTGGGAGCGCCTGGGCAGACATGGGCGCAGGGACTAAATTTGGAGTCACATCACCAGATCATTCTCTTTAGTCCTGCAGTCAGTCCTATTGAACCGTCTTATGGTGAGCAGGCAGGCGATATGGATTGCTAGCAGTCGTACTATACCATCTTCTGCCGGGCAGGCAAGAGATGAGGATGGCTAGCAGTCGTATTGTACCATCTTCTGCCGGGCAGGCAAGAGATGAGGATGGCTAGCAGTCCTACTGCACCATCTTCTGCTGAGCAGCCATGAGATGTGGATGGCATGCAGTCCTTCTGCACCGTCTGCTGCCAGCCAAAGATGTAAAAGATAGATGGAGTGGATCAAAACAAGAAATAGACCAGATTTGTTTTGTACTCATTTGCCTCCTCCCCTGTCTAGGGGACTCATTCCTCTGGGTCACACTGCAGTCACTCACAGAGAAGGTGCAGTGAGGTAAATCTAGCCATGTATCAATCAGAGGCCAGGCTAACCTCCTTGTTCCAATAAGAACAATAACTTAGGTGCACCATTTCTTATTGGAACCCTCCGTGAAGTCCTGCCTGAAATACTCCTTGATGTAAAGCCACCCCCTCTGTTGATTTTAGCTCCCTGAAGCCAACCCTGTAAGCCGTGTCGTCAGTTGCCCCTCCCTCCGTCAGAGCAACGGCAGACAATCGTTCCGCGCCTTTTTTCTGTGCGGACGCCATACCAAGGCAAGCATGGAGGCCGCTCAGCTCACTTTGGCAATTAGGAGCACATTAAACACCACACGCATTAGCCAGCAGTATATGCAGCACCAGAACCTGGCAAAGCGATACCGGGCGAGTAGGCGACGTCAGTGCGGTCACGTGAGTGATCAGGACATGGACACAGATTTCTCTGAAAGCATGGGCCCTGCCAATGCATGCATCATGGTGCTAATGGGGCAGGTTCATGCTGTGGAACGCCGATTCTGGGCTCGGGAAACAAGCACAGACTGGTGGGACCGCATAGTGTTGCAGGTCTGGGACGATTCCCAGTGGCTGTGAAACTTTCGCATGCGTAAGGGCACTTTCATGGAACTTTGTGACTTGCTTTCCCCTGCCCTGAAGCGCATGAATACCAAGATGAGAGCAGCCCTCACAGTTGAGAAGTGAATGGCGATAGCCCTGTGGAAGCTTGCAACGCCAGAGAGCTACCGGTCAGTTGGGAATCAATTTGGAGTGAGCAAATCTACTGTGGGGGCTGCTGTGATGCAAGTAGCCCACGCAATCAAAGATCTGCTGATATCAAGGGTAGTGACCCTGGGAAACGTGCAGGTCATAGTGGATGGCTTTGCTGCAATGGGATTCCCTAACTGTGGTGGGGCCATAGACGGAACCCATATCCCTATCTTGGCAACGGAGCACCAAGCCTGCGAGTACATAAACCGCAAGGGGTACTTTTCAATAGTGCTGCAAGCTCTGGTGAATCACAAGGGACGTTTCACCAACATCAACGTGGGATGGCCGGGAAAGGTACATGACGCTCGCATCTTCAGGAACTCTGGTCTGTTTCAAAAGCTGCAGGAAGGGACTTTATTCCCAGACCAGAAAATAACTGTTGGGGATGTTGAAATGCCTATAGTTATCCTTGGGGACCCAGCCTACCCCTTAATGCCATGGCTCATGAAGCCGTACACAGGCAGCCTGGACAGTAGTCAGGAGCTGTTCAACTACAGGCTGAGCAAGTGCAGAATGGTGGTAGAATGTGCATTTGGACGTTTAAAGGCGCGCTGGCGCAGTTTACTGATTCGCTTAGACCTCAGCGAAACCAGTATTCCCACTGTATTACTGCTTGCTGTGTGCGCCACAATATCTGTGAGAGTAAGGGGGAGACGTCTATGGCGGGGTGGGAGGTTGAGGCAAATTGCCTGGCTGCTGGTTACGTGCAGCCAGACACCAGGGCAGTTAGAAGAGCACAGGAGGGCGCGGTATGCATCAGAGAAGCTTTGAAAACCAGTTTCATGACTGGCCAGGCTACAGTGTGAAAGTTCTGTTTGTTTCTCCTTGATGAAACCCCCCGCCCCTTGGTTCACTGTACTTCCCTGTAAGCTAACCACCCTCCCCTCCTCCCTTCGATCACCGCTTGCAGAGGCAATAAAGTCATTGTTGCTTCACATTCATGCATTCTTTATTCATTCATCACACAAATAGGGGGATGACTACCAAGGTAGCCCAGGAGGGGTGGTGGAGGAGGGAAGGAAAATGCCACACAGCACTTTAAAAGTTTACAACTTTAAAATTTATTGAATGCCAGCCTTCTTTTTTTGGGGCAATCCTCTGTGGCAGAGTGGCTGGTTGGTTGGTGCCCCCCCCCCCCACCGCGTTCTTGGGTGTCTGGGTGTGGAGGCTATGGAACTTGGGGAGGAGGGTGGTTGGTTACACAGGGGCTGTAGTGGCAGTCTGTGCTCCAGCTGCCTTTGCTGCAGCTCAACCATACACTGGAGCATACTGGTTTGGTCCTCCAGCAGCCTCAGCATTGAATCCTGCCTCCTCTCATCATGCTGCTGCCACATTTGAGCTTCAGCCCTGTCTTCAGCCCGCCACTTACTCTCTTCAGCCCCCCATCTCTCCTCCCGGTCATTTTGTGCTTTCCTGCACTCTGACATTATTTGCCTCCACGCATTCGTCTGTGCTCTGTCAGTGTGGGAGGACAGCATGAGCTCGGAGAACATTTCATCTCGAGTTCGTTTTTTTTTCTTTCTAAGCTTCACTAGCCTCTGGGAAGGAGAAGATCCTGTGATCATTGAAACACATGCAGCTGGTGGAGAAAAAAAAAAGGGACAGCGGTATTTAAAAAGACACATTTTATAAAACAGTGGCTACACTCTTTCAGGGTAAACCTTGCTGTGAACATTACATACATAGCACATGTGCTTTCGTTACAAGGTTGCATTTTGCCTCCCCCCCACCGTGTGGCTACCCCCTCAACCCTCCCCCCTCCCTGTGGCTAACAGCGGGGAACATTTCTGTTTAGCCACAGGCAAACAGCCCAGCAGGAATGGGCTCCTCTGAGTGTCCCCTGAAGAAAAGCACTCTATTTCAACCAGGTGACCATGAATTATATCTCACTCTCCTGAGGATAACATAGAGAGTTGTTTGAACACCAGCAAACATACACTGCAATGCTTTGTTGTACAATGATTCCCGAATACGTGTTACTGGCCTGGAGTGGTAAAGTGTCCTACCATGAAGGACGCAATAAGGCTGCCCTCCCCAGAAACCTTTTGCAAAGGCTTTGGGAGTACATCCAGGAGAGCCGCGAATGCCAGGGCAAAGTAATCCTTTCACATGCTTGCTTTTAAACCATGTATAGTATTTTAAAAGGTACACTCACTGGAGGTCCCTTCTCCGCCTGCTGGGTCCAGGAGGCAGCCTTGGGTGGGTTCGGGGGGTACTGGCTCCAGGTCCAGGGTGAGAAACAGTTCCTGGCTGTCGGGAAAACCGGTTTCTCCGCTTGCTTGCTGTGAGCTATCTACAACGTCATCATCATCATTATCTTCTTTGTCCCCAAAACCTGCTTCCGTATTGCCTCCATCTCCATTGAAGGAGTCAAACAACACGGCTGGGGTAGTGGTGGCTGAATCCCCTAAAATGGCATGCAGCTCATCATAGAAGCGGCATGTTTGGGGCTCTGACCCAGAGTGGCCGTTCGCCTCTCTGGTTTTCTGGTAGGCTTGCCTCAGCTCCTTCAGTTTCATGCGGCACTGCTTCGGGTCCCTGTTATGGCCTCTGTCCTTCATGCCCTGGGAGATTTTGACAAAGGTTTTGGCATTTCGAAAACTGGAACAGAGTTCTGATAGCACGGATTCCTCTCCCCATACAGCGATCAGATCCCGTACTTCCCGTTCAGTTCATGCTGGAGCTCTTTTGCAATTCTGGAAAATTGCTGATGAGCTCTGCATGGTCACCTGCAGCTTGCCACGCTGGCCAAACAGGAAATGAGATTCAAAAGTTCGCGGTTCTTTTCCTGTCTACCTGGCCAGTGCATCTGAGTTGAGAGTGCTGTCCAGAGCGGTCACAATGGAGCACTCTGGGATAGCTCCCGAGGCCAATACCGTCGAATTGTGTCCACAGTACCCCAAATTCGAGCCGGCAAGGCCAATTTAAGCGCTAATCCACTTGTGAGGGGTGGAGTAAGGAAATCAATTTTAAGAGCCCTTTAAGTCAAAATAAAGGGCTTCATTGTGTGGACGGGTGCAGGTTTACATCGATTTAATGCTGCTAAATTTGACCTAAAGTCCTAGTGTAGACCAGGGCTAACAAAGACATTGAATTAGGCGTTATAGGATCACTTTAATTCCAGATTTTTAAGCATATATTAGACAAAGCCAGAATAACTGATCCCGCCTCAACATGTGAATCCTAAATTGTGTTTTGTCACATAGGCCTCAGTTCAGTAAAGCACCTTAACTTAAGCACAGGCTTAAGTGATTACTCTGTAGGAATAGGACTTCAGGATGTGCTTAAGTGTTTTGCTGAACTGAGTCAGACATTTCTTAACAATAGAGTCAAAATTCCTACACAAAATCTAAATGATACCTACTTGTCAATATTTGGAATATTTGGGTATTTATTATACTAAGACATAAAGTGAAAAGTGTAGCATAAAACTGGCCCAAGTCTGTGATTGATAAGCCACATGTGAAAATGGAACTGCTCACTGGAATGAAGTGAAACTCAGTATGGGCTAGATCAGGGATCGACAACCTTTGGCACGTGGCCCACCAGGGTAAGCCCCCTGGCGGGCTGGGCCAGTTTGTTTACCCGCCGCATCCACAGGTTCAGTCGATCGCGGCTCCCACTGACCGCGGTTCACAGCTCCAGGCCAATCAGGGCTGCAGGAAGCTGTGGCCAGCACATCCCTCAGCCCGCGCCGCTCCCTGCAGCCGCCATTGGCCTGGAGCAGTGAACCGCGGCCAGTGGGAGCCGAGATCAGCTGAACCTGCGGACGCAGCCAGTAAACAAACCAGCCTGGCCCACCAGGGGGCTTACCCTGGCATGCCGCATGCCAAAGGTTGCCGATCTCTGGGCTAGATTGTGCTCAAACATGGCCCTGCATAGGCGGGGAGAGATTACAAGCAGACTTTCTCCTATGTGCCAGGCACAGAAGCCAGCACAATTCCAGTCCTGGCATAATCCTTGACTGATCCCTCAACTGAGTTTGTTGCACTTTCTGTACCCATCCAAGATGCTGTTGTATTTGCTTTCTGGGACAGATCCAATACCCACTGAAATCAATGAAAGGACTCACTGACTTCTATAGGCTTTGGATCAGGCCCTCTTGGAGCTAGATCCTACCACCCTTCCTCAAGTTGGGTTGTACCATACTCCACAAGTCACCATATGGGAATACTAATCACTCAAACTAATGTTGGCAAGTTGGCAAAATCTGGCCATTAGTGGATGGGCCAGCTCCATTGGGGATTCTTGCACCAGTGTGATGCAGTACTCTACTTACCACTAAGATAGGGACACCTGGCTGGTCTCCAAACTGGGGTGCGCACACCCCAGGCGGTGCATGGCACCAGGAGCGCCGCCAGATGGCACTCCACCATTTTTTTCCTTCGGCGGCAGCTCTGCACATCCACGGCTGGTGTTCCTCTCCGGGGGCCCGCCTGTGGTAAGTCTTCCGGTCTTCTTCTGTCTGCAGCACGCCTGCGGCAGGTCTTCCGGTCTTCACCCTGGGGATGCGCGAGCCAAAAAGACGACTGCCTTACTGAATCAGAATAAGAAGCCGAGCACTTCAAATACAATAAGTAAAACTCCAACATCATTGACATTAATTTACTTCAAACTCAATTTAAATGAAACGCCGAACACATGCTTTATGGGTGTGTTTTTGTTTTGTTTCTGCAGTAATGAACCCCTTTGCTTCAACTTTTTGAAGAAAAGATGTTACTACCTTTGCAAATGCACAATTATGAGGGAAATAAAAGATGAGGTCTAACTACTTTGCAAGCTGCATTAAGCCATGGATTCTGAAAAAGTGCTGTTAGAGACAAGTGCTGCCTTTATCCTAGGCAACACAGTTTTGTTCACATCAGGACGGAAAAAGAGTAGCTCTTCTATTAAATGTTTAGCACTTTTTTCCCCTGGACATTTTCATATAATAAATGATAAAGAAACACAGTAATTATCTAAAGTGGTGTCTTACTGTATAACTTTACTGGGAAAAGGGCTTTCTTATAAAAGCAGCCACTTAATTCAATTTAGTGAATAAATGAAGAAGGCCTTTATGACCACTCCCCAGTCATGGTGCCTGCAGGTTTCCAGGAGTACCAAGCTATGCAGGCTACTTTTCATTCTAAGGGAATACTTCCCATTGTTGGAGGTCGCATGATGAGAGCCCTGTTTCTAGAGCTGAAATGTGCTTTCTGCTTACCTGCGTGCCCTAGATTGATTGATTTACCTATCTGTTCATATTTAATTTCCATTTGTGCCCATTAGAGTTCTCTAGAGGTAAAATGCCTGCCTGTGCCAAGGGCCAGCCCAAGGCTCATGCACTATTTTTAAGTCCCACTGAAGTCCAATGCTGAGAGCTTAAGTGGAGAACAGGCCTTGTGGTAGCCCATTGTACAGGGATGAATTTCAACCTAGGTAGAGTACAAAATTTAGAATCACAACAACAAATCAAAAACGTAAAAAAAAAGAAAAGAAAAGAACAGTGTGATCAAGGTCATTTTAACAGTATAGACCAAAATTATGGCTTTTATTGTGGTGGATCATTGCAGGCAGTAAAGCACCTCATGCACCCTCGGGATGATAGGAGGAGCTATTATGAGCCTACAATGGACACTGGGAGTTGACTGAACTGTGAATAAGCTGTTCTCCCCCTCTTGCTGTGCTTTCTTGCCCGGGCTTGGCAATGGGATTGCAGGTCACTTAGCCCTGGTCTCCATTACAGGATTAGGTCGAATTTAGCCGCATTAGGTCAATTTTAAAATGAATGCGTCCACACAACCAACCCCATTCCATTGATGTAAAGGGCTCTTAAAATCGACTTCTGTACTCCTCCCTGGTGAGGGAAGTAGTGCTAAAATTGACCTTGCTGGGTCGAATTTGGGCTAGTGCAGATGCAAATCAATGGTATTGGCCTCCGGGAGCTATCCCAGAGTGCTCCGCTGTGACCGCTCTAGACAGCGCTTTGAACTCCGATGCACTAGCCAGGTACACAGGAAAAGCCCTGGGAACTTTTTAATTTCATTTCCTGTTTGGACAGCGTGGTGAACTCAGCAGCACAGGTGACCATGCAGTCCCCCCAGAATCGTAGAGCATAAAATGTTTCTATGCTCCCCCTATCAACTCCATCCCTGAAGTTATTGCAGATTAGAAGGTGAAAAAAACCACTCTCATGATGACATGTTTTCCAAGCTCATGCAGTCCTCCCGCACTGATAGGGCACAGCTTAATGCATGGAGGCATTCAGTGGCAGAGGCCAGGAAAAAATAAAGTGAGCACGAAGAGCGGAGGCAGGACACGATGCCGAGGCTAATGGGGGAGCAAATGGACATGATGAAGCATCTGTTAGGGGAGCAAAAGGACATGATGAAACATCTATTGGAGCTGCAGGATAACCAACAAGAGCACAGACCCCCGCTGCATCCACTATATAACCGCCTACCCTCCTCCCCATATTCCATAGCCTTCTCACCCAAACGCCCAAGAACGCGGGGATGGGAGGCTCCAGGCACCCAGCCACTCCACTCCAGAGGATGGCCCAAGCAATAGAAGGCAGTCATTCAAAGAGTTTGATTTTTAGTGTGGCTATAATAAGCAATGTGGCCTTGTCCTTCCCTCCTCCCTCACCCGACCCGGGCTACCTTGTCCATTATCTCTTTTTTTTTAATTAATAGAGAAATAATGCATGGTTTCAAAACAATAGTTACTTTATTTCGAAGGGGGGAGGGTGGTTGGCTTACAGGGAATTAAAATCAACAAAGCGGGTGGGTTTGCATCAAGGAGAAACACACAGTCACACCGAAGCCAGGCCAGTCATTAAACTGGTTTTCAAAGCCTCTCTGATGCGCAGCATGCCTTTCTGTGCTCTTCTAATCACCCTGCTATCTGGCTGCTCAAAATTGGATGCCAGGTGATTTGCCTCAACTTCCCACCCTGCCATAAACATCTCCCCCTTACTCTCACAGATATTATGGAGCACACAGCAAGCAGCAACAATGAGAATGTTGGTTGTGCTGAGGTCTGACGTAGTCAGCAAACAGCACCAGCGAGCTTTTAAACATCCAAAGGCACATTCTACCACCATTCTGCATTTGCTCAGCCTATAGTTGAACTGCTCCTTACTACTGTACAGGCTTCTTGAGCCATGGGAGCAAGGGGTAGGCTGAGGTAGGTGCGACCGCATGGTGCTGCTGGCTGGGAGAGCAGCCTGAGGCAGAAGCCTCCAGATCGCATGATATTCCAGGCAGGATTGAATCTCCATGAGACAAAACTTAAAGAAGAGAATGGGGGAGGGATAGCTCAGTGGTTTGAGCATTGGCCTGCTAAACCCAGGGTTGTGAGTTCAATCCCTGAAGGGCCATTTAGGGATCTGGGGGAAAAATTGGAGATTGGTCCTGCTTTGAGCAGGGGGTTGGACTAGATGACCTCCTGAGGTCCCTTCCAACCCTGATATTCTATGAATGACCTGGAGTCTCTGGCTCCCATTTGGTGCTCTAAGAGGAGGATAGCCATGTCTATCCAGGCGCTCCTGATCAACCTCACCGAGGTCTGCCAGGAGCACCCAAGAAACTGCACTGTCTGCTGCGAAGGCAAGGAGCTGCTGCTGTGTAGCAATGCAGTACCGTATCTGCCAGCAGCACCCAGGAGACGTACGGTGAGCTGAGCAGGCTCCATGCTTGCCGTGGTATGGTGTCTGCATGGGAAAGAAGGCATGAAACCATTGTCTGCCACTCTGTAAGTTGAGGCTAGCCACGGTTGTGAGGAAGCACTCCGCCAACTTAATGCACTTAGTGTGGACATACGCAATCAGCTGTATAAAATTGGTTTCTAAAAATCGACTTCTATAAAATTGACCTAATTTCGTAGTGTAGACACACCTTAGACACACCCGAGCTAGCTTTAATCTAGCTGGCTCAGGTACTGAAGTAGTGAAGCTGTGGCAGAACAGAATTATGCGTGGCCTGTACAAGTCTCTTGAGTGGCTAGCTTGTGCTGAAGCCCGTGCTGTCACAGCTTCAGTGATCTAGATTAAATCTAGCTTGGGAATGTCTACAGAAACTGTGATCACAGCCTGTGATTGCAGTGTAGACATACTCTTAGACATGACCCCTCTGACCTGATTAGCACTATCAGCAATGCTAGAGTTCACCCTCCAGTTCTCCCTTGTCCTAGTAGCAAAATTATGGATGATGCTTTGATGGGTGCACTGGGAAAAAATGGACTTAACTTGTGTCTTCTTCCCTCCCCGCACACCTCTGCTGAGCCATTCAAAACTTAGTACTTAGGTATGATTAGATAAATGCTATAAGGTCTTCTCCCACTATTTGCTCTGGTAACTCATAAAACTGGAGGCTGATTCCTCCTCTTTGAGCTCCTTGGTTTCCTTAATCTGAGCAATTTTGTTGAATTAAGTCCATCTTCCAGGTCATGAACCCTGCACTTTCCTCCAAAATGGCTATACTGAAAGCCTCTGCATTTCTTCCACTGCTCTAATGATTTCTGATTTAATTTCAGCCAAGGAGTGAAACACCTATTCAAGTGTAACTTTTTCCCCTCAGGAACAGTAACCTTTTGCCATCTGTGAAATAGCAAGTATAAATTCTGTGAACTGGGTAAAAGTGATTTCCTCTTTGGTGATGCAGAAGAATGCTTTGGCCTCTTGCATCCAGTTAACTTATCTGTTGAACTTTCTCTTTTTATTTCAAGTACTTGAAGGTGGACATAATGATCCAAAGCCAAATCCTACATTCACTTTCACACCATGCACCCTCATTGACTCAGAGACACACATTTGGCACATAATCGGGGGTTAAATATGAAGTTTAGTGGTAGAAGATTACTATTTAATTTTTAATGTAAAAAGGCAGGCAAGTCTAATGGATCTAAATCATGAAGCAGCCACCTTAGCGGAGCATCGCACAGTTCCCACTTAAGTCATTTAAAAACAGGAAAAGCTCTCAATACACTACAATCCTGCATCGGCAGGGGATGGACTAGATTTCCTAATAGATATTTCACATCTCTAGCTTCTGATTCCGATGTGTAGAAAGAATAGTAAATATGGCAGGCGACCAGCTTGGCTTAACAGTGAAATCCTTGCTGATTTTAAACACAAAAAAGAAGCTTACAAGCTTACAAGAAGTGGAAGATTGGACAAATGACCAGGGAAGAGTATAAATATATTGCTCGGGCATGCAGGAGTAAAATCAGGAAGGCCAAATCACACCTGGAGTTGCAGCTAGCAAGAGATGTTAAGAGTAACAAGAAGGGTTTCTTCAGGTATGTTAGCAACAAGAAGAAAGTCAAGGAAAGAGTGGGCCCCTTACTGAATGAGGGAGGCAACCTAGTGACAGAGAATGTGGAAAAAGCTAATGTACTCAATGCTTTTTTTGCCTCTGTCTTCACGAACAAGGTCAGCTCCCAGACTACTGCACTGAGCAGCATAGCATGGGGAAGAGGTGACCAGCCCTCTGTGGAGAAAGAAGTGGTTCGGGACTATTCAGAAAAGCTGGATGAGCACAAGTCCATGGGGTCATATGCGCTGCATCCAAGAGTGCTAAAGAAGTTGGCGGATGTGATTGCAGAGCCATTGGCCATTATCTCTGAAAACTCATGGTGATCGGGGAAAGCCCTGGGCGACTGGAAAAAGGCTAATGTAGTGCCCATCTTTAAAAAAGAGAAGGAGGAGGATCCTGGGAACTACAGGCCAGTCAGCCTCACCTCAGTCCCTGGAAAAATCATGGAGCAGGTCCTCAAGGAATCAATTCTGAAGCACTTAGAGGAGGGGAAAGTGATCAGGAACAGTCAGCATGGATTCACCAAGGGCAAGTCATGCCTGACTAATCTAATTGCCTTCTGTGATGAGATAACTGGCTTTGTGGATGAGGGAAAAGCAGTGGACATGTTGTTCCTTGACTTTAGCAAAGCTTTTGACACGGTCTCCCACAGTATTCTTGCCAGCAAGTTAAAGAAGTATGGGCTGGATGAATGGACTATAAGGTGCATAGAAAGTTGGCTAGATTGTCGGGCTCAACGGGTAGTGATCAATGGCTCCATATCTGATTGGCAGCCGGTATCAAGTGGAGTGCCCCAAGGGTCGGTCCTTGGGCCGGTTTTGTTCAATATCTTCATAAATGATCTGGAGGATGGTGTGGATTGCACCCTCAGCAAGTTTGCAGATGACACTAAACTGGGAGGAGAGGCAGATACACTGAAGGGTAGGGTTAGGATACAGAGGGGCCTAGACAAATTAGAGGATTGGGCCAAAAGAATTCTGATGAGGTTCAACAAGGACAAGTGCAGAGTCCTGCACTTAGGACGGAAGAATCCCATGCACCGTTACAGACTAGGGACCGAATGGCTCGGCAGCAGTTCTGCAGAAAAGGACCTAGGGGTTACAGTGAATGAGAAGCTGGATATGAGTCAGCAGTGTGCCCTTGTTGCCAAGAAGGCCAATGGCATTTTGGGATGTATAAGTAGGGGCATTGCCAGCAGATCGAGGGACGTGATCATTCCCCTCTATTCGACATTGGTGAGGCCTCATCTGGAGTACTGTGTCCAGTTTTGGGCCCCACACTATAAGAAGGATGTGGAAAAATTGGAAAACGTCCAGCGGAGGGCAACAAAAATGATTAGGGGACTGGAACACATGACTTATGAGGAGAGGCTGAGGGAACTGGGATTGTTTAGTGTGCGGAAGGGAAGAATGCTGGGGGGGGATTTGATAGCTGCTTTCAACTACCTGAAAGGGGCTTCGAAAGAGGATGGATCTAGACTGTTCTCAGTGGTAGCAGATGACAGAACAAGGAGTAATGGTCTCAAGTTTCAGTGGGGGAGATTTAGGTTGGATATTAGGAAAAACTTTCACTAGGAGGGTGGTGAAACACTAGAATGTGTTACCTAGGGAGGTGGTGGAATCTCCTTCCTTAGAAGTTTTTAAGGTCCTGCTTGACAAAGCCCTGGCTGGGATGATTTAGTTGGGGATTGGTCCTGCTTTGAGCAGGGGGTGAACTAGATGACATCCTGAGGTCCCTTCCAACCCTGATATTCTATGATTCTATGATTCCTTCTGCTTTTTTCTTACTCAATGCCACTCCAGAAGGCCCATTTGGAGTTCCCCCATCCCCCTCTTTATATTGTGGATTAATCCAAGTTTGTGACATTTAAGCAAAATCCAACAGAAAATTATCAAGGCTGGAGGAAATTCTATGTCCATTTTCTATTTGACAGAATTTCATAAAGAGTCAGACTGGATAATTTTCTTTTGGCAAAACTCAGACATCACCAGCTTTAATTCCAGAGGACCAGCAACATCAGTGAAGTGCAGTATAACAATGCCAGGAGCCAAATCTGTTTCTAAAAATGTCAAAATGGCTTTGGCTTCTTTGTAAAAAAGACCACAGTTTGTAAGAGATTATTGCAAATTTATGAAACTAAGTAACAGAAGTGTTGCATAGCTGATGGTGAAACCAGTCTACAAGAAGATCCTAGCTTTTTTAAGTTTCCTATTTAAATAACAAAAAAATTGATCACAAACTTTTATTTTTGGGTTATTCAAATAAAATGTAGAGATAGCTATTTAAAAAACTGGCAGAAAGTGGCTTATAAATCAGAAGAACAAAACAACTTATGAAGTGCGGAAATTGGCACCTGTCTTATCTGATTGAAAGACTATCTGTGCTTTCAAACCTTGTGATTCTTTACTGTTCCCATCCTGAGTACATTACTATTATCATGAAAGCATTGTTGATATAGACTAAAAAGTTAACAAAATCACTAGGTTTGTGAAAATTATGTGAAAAGTCTCAGTGTTTATAGGAATATAGGCCCACACTAACTGAGTGAATTATACATTTTAAACTGAGTTTGGATTTTGGCATGACTGATTAGCCCAAACCATGTGACCAAAAGAATGCGATCATGAGACAGAGGGATTGTTTGTGTTAAACTTGTAGTGGTCCTGGAAATACCAGTGTTATTTAAAGTTTGCGCTGAGCAATAGAAATACAGAAAACATGGTATATTAGGTACCAGGGTCAGTAAAATAATTAGGTATATAAGTTTGTTTTGAAAAGAAATGCTTAGTCCAGTAGCTGGGTAAAAATAGGCTACGCTCAATAAGGTGAAAAACAGAATGCAGCCCTAAACTGCTTCAGCTAACTTTAGCGTAGGCCCAATAACCAGCAATGCTATCACTTGTTTGTTACAGAGTATAAAAAGAAAAGTTTTCTAGGGGTTCTTCGGCAGAGCTTTTCCTTACCACTCTGGAGTACGCCATGATAGCAAGGTGTCACCTAGGCCTGAACCTGTTGTAGGTATTTTAGCCAATACTTATAACTGTATTGTTGCTAGGGTACAGAATATAAGGATGTATAGGCTTGTATTGATATTTTGGATGTAACCGACACTAAGTGGCCTGTGGACTAATAAAGGAATGATTGTGTTGAAAGTAAGTCATGGTAAACCTTATTATGTCCAACAGTGTTTGACTTCTCAAGCACCATCTCATCTGTGGCATAAGTCTATTGACATCAGTAGAGTTACACCAGTAATGATTATGGCCTCAAATGCTAATTATCTAAAACGGGTCAGATTGTGGTCCATCCTACCTGCAAAGTGCATGGCAGAAAGGGGTGTAATGACACCCCCTTTTTTCTTTGGCTTGCTACCCAGAGCATAGCATATGGTAGCCACGGGTGGGGAATGGGCAGAGCCTGGGCTTCACTCCCCAAACATGCCTGCCAAGGCAGCTCAGCCAGCATGTGAGTGGAAGTAACCTGGTATAGGGCGGATAGATTATTTCCCCCTAAAGAGGGGGAAGGGAGGAAGGAACCAGGAACCAGACTGTGACTCTCTGAGTAACCGTCTGGCTTCCAGTCTGCCCTGGAGCAATGCAACTAACTGCTGCCCCTTTCTGAGGGCTGTGGCAAAGCCACAATCTAGCCTTAGTGAGGAGAATGGAAGGTTCAAGCCAAGGGTTCGGAGTATGAAGGGTCAAGTGTTAGCAAGCAATGGGGAAATGGGAGAAGAGGCACCAACCACTGGGAGTAAGTCACTGATGGTAATGACTTGGGAATCAGGGGAAGGAAGTGGAAGGAGAGGAAGGGATAGTGAAAAAAGGAAATGAGAACAACAGTAGGAGGACAGAGAAAAGAATCTGCATTTGCTGCTGTATTTTCCCTTCTCCTTATCCCTAAAAAGAGATAGTCAGCAAGATGGAACGAGACATAGTTAAGGGAAGAAACACATACTTATTGGTGCCTTAATAATACTCCAAGAACTTAATATAGTCATCGGTACCAACCAGCTGTCACTAAAAGTACTCCTGTCTCTCTCTGTGGGTGGGTGTGTGTGAGAGAGAGAGAGAGAGAGAGAGAGAGAGAGAGAGAGAGAGAAATATTAAAGAATGCAGGCTATTGTGTACAGTTAGCAATTTGTCTTTGGGTAGGGTTTGCAATGGTAAAAGAAACTAAAATGGCAAAATCAAGCATAATTAAAAATGTGGCAACATTTCTAGAGTGGATTAATTTCTTCCCTTCAAGGAGAATTGATTTGATGATCTAGTAGGTGTTTTCCATCTAAGTGCTATGATTCTTTGATTTAGGGAACATGCAGGACACATACCTTTTGGTTTTCATAACCAAAGACAAAAGTCTCATCACTTTGTAACAGAGGTTCCTTTTAACCTTCTCTGGGTATGAGAAATCTCATTAATAATACACTTTATCAGATTACAAAAGAATTTTCCTTCTGGGTTGTTAAGTGTAAAGATGAAACAAAAGAAAGGTTGATTGCTAAGTATACTATAGTACTTCAAGAGCGAAAACTGTCTATTATATAGGGAGATAGGACATCAAAATTTATAGTCTCTTAATATCTTAAATGGCACAGGTTTCATCTTTCAGAAAATCATTGTGGGAAAAATATCAGTAACAATGAGAAGGTTCTAATATATAGCTATAACAAGGCAAAAATCAAAAGCAAAGCCACACTTGATTTAGTTTTACTTTAAAGTATCCACTTACTTACAAACCTTAAGATGCATGTTGCAATTTTATCACTTTATTCTAGCTAAACAATCCATGAATGGATAAATGAAGATATACTTACAGAGATATGGTCTTTAATAACTGGGCCTGATTCTTACTTCCATCTTTGTAACTCCACTGAAGCTGATGAAGTTTCACAGTATGGTGCAAATGAGATCAGAATCCCATCCCATTCACCTTGTAGAAACAATAGGATCAGGTTTGCAACAAAAAGGCAATAAAATGATGCAGTGCAGTTTGGAGAGGAGGATTTTGACCTGCCTAAGAATCTTGTTCGAAGTATACTGAATAGCTCAGCAAAGTGCAGAGAGCTGAGAAGCCCAGGGTGGTAGCCAAGCTCCCAGTGGGGAATGGGGAGCCGAGAGCCTGGGGTAGCAGCCGGGTTCCCAGCAGGGAGATCCGCACCCAGTGTCCAGGCACCTGTCCCTTTCTGGGTGGGAAGCAGGGAACCGAGAAGCCCAAACGTGGCTGCCCCGTTCACAACGGAGAACTGAGGAGGCCAGGGGCCAGCCGGGCTCCCAGCAGGGAGCTGAACAAAGAACTGAGAGCAGCCCTGGCTCTCAGCCCCTCACACTGTCTCTCTTAAATTGGTGGAAGCTCTCCCTGGTGAGGATGCACACCATAGACAGAAGGGCAGTGTGAACATGAACCACCACATAATTCCTGCACTGGCTATAAGTCGACCTAACATATGGTCGACTTAAGTTTATAGTGTAGCCATGCCGTATGTTACATCTGAATCAGCCAGACTAATTTGTCTAGCCATCCTGGGCTAACCCTTCCCATGTGTGCAAAATAAAAATAATAAATAATAATAATACAACAAACCAAACATCGCTGCTGTTCTTTGTGAATTTAGCAGAATCCTTTAGTTCCCATTCATTTTTAAAATAGCATCAAATATTTCACAAGGCAGGGGATCCTGCAAAGTCTCACTCCCATAAGTACCCTTGCCCACACTAGATAAGCATATTTTGTTCTTTTTGATATACTACATTTCAGCTGACTCTTTCCTTTGCTGTATTGCACACCGCTGATTAATGAGAAATTGCAACTTGTGTGAGGAAAGGATTTAAGAAGTAAGCAAGGCTGCAAAGTACACAATCTAAATCATTTTTATATAATCTCCATGTTGAGTGAGAAATCTGTATAAATAGTCGAGGATTGCCCTTAAATAAAATCTTTATTTGATTCATCAGACAGGGACGGTCCTGTAAGGCTTCACTCATGAGAGTAATCCAACGGGACTCCTTGCATGAGTAAGGATTACTCTCCTGACTGAGTGTTATACTTATAAGAAGCACACAGGATCTTTATAGGGGAGAAGGCAGCACGCCGCATTTATTGAGAATACAACAGTTAGCATATGCTTTTCAGTCTCACACACACACCTGCCAGTTGATGTTTATAGTTACCAGTCCAGAGTCTGGATCAATCTAGTGGCCAGCCAGATTGGTTGCAGAGGGGAGCAGGGCTCTGTCGGTTGTGATCTGATACTCCTGGAGTGTGGCAAGACAAACCCAAAGTCCCACAGCCAAGCACCCTGTTCTCATAGTCTTTTTTCTCTGTTGAAGTCTATGGATTTTGCTGTGTCAGTCTGTGACCAGTTACTTCTTAATTGGTGTATCTTTTGACGTAAGCATTCCAATACACCTCCAAGAGGGTTATCCTGTCCTGGTTCTGATTTAATCAATTGTCCTGTCTTTAGGGGTACCAGCTTTCACCTCAGGGTCGTCAATCTGCCCTTCCTTCATTATGGATGCGCGTTGATGATTCTCTGGTGTCCTTAAGTCTCTTCACTCCTTCTTCCTTGACCATCTGGCTATAACAATGGCCTTCACACCTTATCTTTTCCTGATGCATATATTCCTCATTCACACAAACAGTCTTTTACAGAGACCTTTGAGAATACAAACAGTGTCAGTTTATTTTGAATCTCCTTAACATAGACACAATACAAGATCCTGTCTCTTACTTACTAAACCTTAAAACAAAGAAATGTATATTTAATTAGAGTGCTTAATTTATAATACATATAGGAAACCATAGTAGACATTATAACTTATCCTAAAACAAAAGGGTGACCAGAATCAGTCATAAGGATTGTTCTGGTCTGTCCCTGCCTTAACATCAGTACAGACACTGGCAGTCTGTCAGATGCATTTCTACCAATGTCCCAGAGAGTAATTCCTTTCTGCTATTCAAATGGGGTGGCTGGTAAAATGAAATCAAGACATACAGTTGTACCTCTATTCTTATAGTACAATTATAAAATCCTGTTCCTACATGAGGATCTGCAAGATCAGCCCTAAGTAATATAACAAATGTGGAAAATTTCTTTATAGGAAATCCTGCAATATTCACATTGTCTTTATGCAGATATCTCACAAGAGTTAAAGAGTTAGATACTCAGGTGTGGTGGAGATACAGTCAGAGCAGCTGAGGGAGGTAAAGTAAACATGGCTTGCAGCTAAGGCTGGTTGAACTGTTTTTCAATGTAAAACTGGGTTTTCAACTAAAGAGAATTTTTCACTGAGAGTGTCTGCTTTCTGCAGACAAATTGGAAACTTCATCCAAAAAAAAAAAACAACCAAACACCCCAAAATTGAAAGGTTTTCAGGTTTTGATGTTTCACCAAAATGTGGAAATTTTTCAGCAGAAATTTTTGAGAAAAATGGGGGGAAAAAATTAACATTTTTCATGAGGAAAAAAAAACAAAAAACATTTTCCTACCAGCTCTACTCACAACCTCATGATTGCTCAAAGCATACCCGACTGCCCTCCAGCCCAGGGACTGTTTCAACAGCTAGGAGTCTACAGTGGTGGAAGCCACCAGTAGCTGGACCCACTGGTTTCTTAGTGATTTATGGTGGCAGGACAGCACATAGCAGCTAGAATAGGGTTGAGGGTCTGGTCAAGAGATTATGTAGAAATGAAAAGTCATGTACTTCCCTGGCTTGCTTGCTTCATAAAAATCTTTTCCATCTGCACAAATGGCAATCGTTCATTAATGAATGTAACACAACATGGAACAAAGGAAAAAAGCAGCTGAAAATGGCAGTATATCAAAAAAGAGCAAAACATACATATTAAAAAAAGAAAATAAACTGATTTCTGTATTGCTAGATGCACTCTATACAATTCAAATAACAAAATTATTAAGATGCTTTCTTCTCCAGAGCTGAATGAGCAATAACACCAGAAGGGGTTTTTTTGCTAAAATTTCTAGTGTAGGTATAATCTGGAGATTGGGAGAAATTTGGTACAAGTACCGTTTCATTCTCCTTCTTGTGCTGTAGCTTAACTCTTTTCTGGAGCTTGTGCCAGAGTTTCTTCTTTTCAGGACTTTTCATTAAACTGAGTCAAACTGATACAAAATTTTGTATTTATAAACGATGAATGTAGATCCTATTTGTTAGCTACCAGTTACTGTTAAGGAGAGAAACACTTACATCTAATAATATTTGGATAGAGCAAGAGGACTGAATGGATTCACATAATGAGTTACAGTGGATTACATTTGGTTTTTTATCATAGAATATCAGGGTTGGAAGGGACCTCAGAAGGTCATCTAGTCCAACCCACCCCTTGTCCAAAGCCGGACCAATCCCCAATTTTTGCCCCAGCTCCCTAAATGGCCCCCTCAAGGATTGAACTCACAACCCTGGGTTTAGCAGGCCAATGCTTCAAACCACTGAGCTATGCCTTATCACATTCAAGTAGAACATAAGAATGGCCCTACTGGGTCAGACCAAAGGTCCATCTAGACCAGTACCCTGTCTTTTGACAGTGGCCAATGCCAGGTGCCCCAGAGGGAATGAACAGAACAGGTAATCATCAAGTGATCCATCCCCTGTCACCCATTCCCAGCTTCTGGAAAACAGAAGCTAAGAACACCATCCCTGCCCATCCTGGCTAATAGCTATTGATGGACCTATCCTCCATGAATTTATCTAGTTCTTTTTTTAATCCTGTTATTGTCTTGACCTTCACAACATCCGCTGGCAAGGAGTTCTACAGGTTGACTGTGCGAAAAAAAATACTTCCTTTTTTGTTTGTTTTAAACTTGCTATTAATTTCATTTGGTGGCCCCTAGTTCTTGTGTTATGAGAAGGAGTAAAGAACACTTCCTTATTTACTTTCTCCACATCAGTTATGATTTTATAGACCTCTATCATAGTAGTTTTGTTTTTCATTAAGAACAAATTTGTGCATCTGAAATCATTACACCAAGAAAGCTCCATATAATCACATTGTGATGTGCTTCATTGCCTGACTTTCCTGTGGTGCGCAACTTCACTGTAGCAGACTAAACAGAAAGAATGTTAGCCATCTAAACAAGTCAACTTTGTACAAGTCCAGTACAGCCATCTAAGCAATTCACTTCAATAATTTCTCCCCTGCCACAGTGCTTGTGCAAAATTTTCATATACCAAACTCAAGGCAGAGACAGCAACAGGTTAAGCTGACCCTGCATTCACTGGCTTATTTGTGTTTCTTCGGGAGACCTTCAGATGATCTTTTAAATCAGCAACTCCTCTAGAGTGGCTTGACTTGCCCTTTAAGTGTCTACACATTAACCTGCTTTTGTAACAGCTTAGGTGTTAGAAAGAGAAAGGCTACTTTCTCTGGAAATTGTGGGGCTAACACATTTTAGTGATGCCAGAATTGGTAACCTGTAATGTTACTGTTGTAGCAATTCCTGCAGCTCCAGGGTATGAGAATCAGTGTGCAGCCAGTTTAAACCAAATACATTACTGAAAGGCTCTGCTGCTTCAGTTTCTCAAGCACTGTATAGATGGATTGTTTGCATAACATGCTAAACTGACTTTTTAGACTATAAAGAATTGGGGTCTGATTTTCATTAGCAGCCTCCTATTTTCCACCTATTTTGTTCCACTGGTAAGTATTTTCAGGGGTAATTTTATTAAAATATTTGTTGTATCAGGTTTTTATCTGACTAATTTTGGTTACAAGTAATTAAACATTTAAGTGCTATGAAATATGCCTGCAAGTTCAAAATGATAACAGTTCCTAACCTGCACAAAAATGTGGATGCAAAACTGGAGGCCCTTCTGAAAATCAGGGGATTCAATGCTAACATATGGTGCAAGTATGCACCAAGTCTTCTAGCAGTACAATTTATAGTTGCAGGAGTAGTTTCATCACCGATGAACAGCTGGAAAGTATGTCCACAAAAAAAAAAAAAAGAGTGAAATATAACCCAGTCTGAACTATGATTGTTTCAAACACAATATTTCTATTAGCCCACTGAATCTGGTAGCAGAAATTTAATGAAAAGTAACTTGTGTGTGAAAAACATGAGCATGTATTCATGTAATTACAATCTGTACCATCATCCATATGTACCACAGGGCCAGATTAAGGTTGAACAGGTTTAGCTAAAGCTTTAAAAAAAAAAAAAAAAAAACAGCATGAGAGAGATACTTGACATGGAAAATTTCAGCTCTTGTGCTTAAAGTTTGGCAAAAAGTTGAAAGCAACTGGAAACAGGGTTTTTATAATGGGAAGTGACAGGCAACCCTAAATATAGGTGGTAATACCAGTTCTGCTTGTAACATGCATACATATACATGGCCAACAGATGTACAGTATAAGTCTATTCAGGCTAGTTTTCATTTTATACACACAAAATAAAATCTACCATGCTTATTTCTGACATTGTGTGTTGAGAATGACTGGTCTAGCAATATCTGTAGCTGAAGCGGGCAAGATGGCAGCTAGAAACACTTTTGTTTAATGCTTACTTCCTCTGTCTTGCAAGACTTTCTCTCCTTGCCTTTCACACTGACCAAAGCTTCTCTTCGTTTGTCTTTTATTGTGATTTGGGGACTGTGATGCCACACAAAACCAGGGAAGATGATGAAGATCACCAGCCTGTCATACTTCTGGATGTACGCCATCTGAAACTAAATTAAGAATGGAGATTGCTTCTGGTGGGCATTCCCTGAGGGTCACTGATCACTCAACTCCCATCAAGGACCTAGGGATATAGTTGTTTAGCAGTTAGAGAGGAGTCTCTTCTCTACAACGGACTTTGGGGCAATAAAGGCCATGCAGGGGTGGCTAAATGGAAAATAGGATAACCGTAGTCTATGGCTAATGACCTAGGGAAATGATAATATTGAACAAGTCCAAGCTTCAGTCACTAATTTTTTTTCAATTTTTGGTACCAAGTTCAATTATTGAGGAGGATGCTGTTCTCCAGAGAAAAATGGAGACACAGGAAATTCAGATTAAAAACAAAAATGCTGTTAAAAAATGTTCATCCCTGCTACAACTTCACTAACTTTAACAGGGAGATGATCAAGAAGAGGTCCAATTGGTGCTAGCCGCAGTGGTGCTTGTGATGTGGACACCTTTGTACTAGGTGTGACGCAAGATAACATATATTATAAAATGGCCTTATTGCTTCCTTCTTTCAGGTGGTAAAAATGATGATTGTCGTTGTGTTGACATTTGCAATCTGCTGGTTGCCCTACCACATTTATTTCATAGTTACTGGGATCTACCAACACTTAAATCGGTGGAAATATATTCAGCAAATCTACCTAGCCAGCTTTTGGCTAGCCATGAGCTCCACAATGTACAATCCCATTATCTACTGCTGCCTTAATAAGAGGTAAGAGAGAATTATGAAACTATTGGGTGTGTGAGAGCTTAGCCAGAATATAAATGATTTAAATGTGAAAGAGACAGAGTAATTTTCACTTCATTAGTAAAGATTCCCAATGAGAGAAAAAAATATATATATCTCATGTGAGGTAAAAGCCTCCTTCAGGTTTCTGTTCCATGCTAATACTATTCTTCCAATAAACACTTGTGGCATTGACAAATGTAAGAGCAAAATTTAGCCTTGGGGTGGAGGGGGGGCTTAGTCCGCCTGCCACGTTCCACATGCAGAACACGTAAGAACATCAATGGAAGTTGCACTTGTCAGGGCTTGCAGAACCAGGCCCTAATTGTTTAAAATACACCAAATGTAAATTAAGGTTGCTTTGCTGTTAGCAAACATATAGATTGCGGCATACACCACTAACTAATCATTACTCCAAAGATATGTATAGCATGACTTTACGAGGTGGGGGTCAGAATGCAATGTAAAATAAAGCTTTTATTGTAGTATTATTGATCACATCACAATATTTTTATTATACATTGCAGTCTGAATCGGATGATAAAATGAATGTTCATAGCCTTATTACTCAGTACTGAAGCATATGTAGTTGGAGATACTGGGGGGAAAAAAGTCACATACACTCCTAGGATCTTATTTTCAAGGGGGCTGCATTTGCAGTTGACTTCCCTGGGATTTGTGGGTGCTTACCCTTTTGAAAAATCACGCCACGACTGTTTAAGGGACTCTTTATGGGCATGAGTTACCTTGCCTGGATCAGATTGCAGGATCAGGGTCTAAATAAATACTATTCAGAATATGTGCCATTACACCTCTTCACAGCTGATACCTGCTAATTTTTCAGTGATTCCATTAGTATTACTGAATTAAAGCCATCAAGAGCTTGAGAGAGAACCTGGCTAGGGAGGCAGCAGCCTACCCCCTCCACTCCCGCCCAGGTCAGGCTACCAGGGACAGGAGCTGAGCAAGCCAGAAACCCGGGTGGGTAGCAGAGGAGGCAGGCAGCTGCCACCTTCCAGCCAGGCTGTCTCTCAGGCAGCTGCTGCGCTGCACAGAGGCAGTGACCTGGAGTGGCCACACTCAGCCAGCATGAGACATGACTCTGTCCCTTCCCTTCTGCGCCCTGCCCAGACCTGGCTGCCAGGAACAGGTGCCAGGGGGCAGGTGCAGTAGAAGTACAGAACCCCTCTCCCTCTCCACTGGAAGGCTGAGCAGAAATATGTGGGGGAGGAGCACTTCACCCTGCATGACCCCCTACGCATTGCCTATGAATGCTTTCAAAGAAGTATCTTTCCTTTCAGATTCCGAGCCGGTTTCAAGAGAGCATTCCGTTGGTGCCCATTTATTGAGGTGTCCAGCTATGATGAGCTGGAGCTCAAGGCAGCCAGGTTTCATCCCACCAGACAAAGTAGCTTGTACACGGTATCCAGAATGGAGTCTAGCACAACAGTAGTGTTTGACCCCAATGATGGAGATCATTCCAAGTCCACCCGTAAGAAAAGAGCTGCTTCGCGGGACACAAGCTTTAATGGCTGTTCACGCAGGAATTCCAAAACCACCTCTACAACCTCGAGTTTTATCAGCTCACCCTATACATCAGTGGATGAGTATTCTTAAGGCGCTGGGTAAATTTGTGATGAGTGTGAAAAGAGCAGTATTGTACATGAAAGAGACAATGCTATTCTATCTTAGAACCATATCCAAGCTACAGGATGGCAGTCAAGATTCAGTCGATGAACCTGGTTGTAAATACCATACGACTTACTGGCCCTGCTTACGTTTGTACTTTGGAAAAAAAGAGGAACTATAAGACGTCTGTTTACATGAGTAGGAAAAACACAGTGGCATCTTGTACATAGAAATGTTTGTAAGAATTATTTAAAACAATACAACATAAAACTCTTGCTCCTGTATTAGGATCAAATGCAGACCTATAGCGGACTTGCTGATATTTAAGTTTTACTGACTGAAATGTAACCAGGCAGCTTCAAAATAACTATAGTTCAAACTGTACTGAATTTTTATATTATTTGTGAATTCTACAGGAGGAAAGTTACATAAGATTGGGTTAAAAATTCCTTTTGTATCAAGTCCTGATAAGTTCCAAATCCAGTCTGCTGTTACACAAACTCATGTGGGTGATCCTATTGAAGTCAAGGTGGATGGGATTCAGCTCTGTGCGCCACTTAAATACACTTAAGACTAACTCAAACCCCAAATAGGGCTTAAGTGGTTCATAGGCTTTGTTCTGGCCCCTGCACATGCAGGAATACCAACCACCCTGTGTGCTGCAAGTAGGATTTACTTGACCCACAGTTGCAGTGTCTTTCAGTAGCTACACCAGACTGCAACCTCAAAGTGAAGGTCACAAAACATAGTCTGTATCAAGAGATCTTTGTTAAACATGGATCAGTGCTCACCCGCTGAAGTAGGAAGAGCCACTTCCTCAGTAAGGCACAGCTAAAATAATGCCTTACTAGACAGACATAAAAAGACATAACTGCATTTGTATTCATTTTGACTGTCGGCCAACTAGTATACATAATTAAATTCAGACAACTGAAGCTTATGGTCAGATATCTGTTTTCCTGCAAAAGCAAAACAGTGATTGTAATAAATAGTTTGCTTGCTCTGTCCCCAGATACAAACTCAGTTTTGGTTTGGGTTGAATCCCAAACTATAAAGGATGTATTTCAGTGCAGGTTCAGATATGGCCATTCTCTCACACAAGCAGCTTTTTCTTGCAAGATTTTGACCCCACGTATTATATTTTGATTCAAGATAAAAGAGAACTCCTTTGAGATCATGTCATCTTGCCAGTTTTTTCCATCATTTTGTCCTAAAAACAGTTCACAGGATTTTGACATAATTGACTCCAAACTCAAAACTTGAACTCCAGATTAAAGCCTGAGTCACGGATGAATGGTAGCTTAATCCTAATCCATTTGGGTAGGGCTCTTTACACTGGGAACGTGATTCCAACAGTCATTTGAGATGAGTGTGTGAGGTTTATGGCATATGAAAAAAATAACCATCATCAAGATCTCCATGGTGCTTCAGAGAATTGCAGTGTTGTTCATTGAACTCTAAGGGCTTACTTTGGAATCCAGCCTTTATTGGGGCTCTCTTTCTGCACCCAAAAAACAGAATAAATCATTTCAATGTCTAAATACCTGATAGCTCCAGTTAGATTGTACTAACAAATTTTGTACAGGGAGCCTGCAGCCACTTGCACCTGCAAATTGTACAGGCAAAAAACAAGATCCCAGTGTTTTGAAATTTGTCCTCATAGACCATAGTTTTCCAAATATACATTTCCTTCAATAATGTGCATTCTTATGGGTGCATGTAGAAATCTTGTGATCACATTTTTGGAAGCTTGTTTGTGAATATGAAACAAAAATCTAAGCATCCTAAATTTTATATTAGATTAAAAAGTATTCTTTTTAATAATTACCTACTGTGGTAAAAGCCCAAGGAGCTGAGCACCTCTTGAGAGCTTCTGTTCACCCTCATTTTCCACTGAAGTCACTGGGCCAAATTTTGAAATCTGTATCCAGTTTTTACCCTGTCCTTAGTCAGGCAAACTGCCACTGAAGACTGCAAAGTCTAATTGCTTGAATAAGAACTGAGTAAAAGTTTCAGGATTTTGCCCAACAGGGGTTGAGGGCACTCAGCACCATTTAAGAGACACTCTGAACCTTGGAGATCAGACCATAAATTTGCCAATCCTGAATCTTTAACGTGGCACTCCTATTGTCGCTGGGCAGCAAGGGAAATTTCTAAAACTTCTGATACTTAGACAAGGCGGATGAGACAACAGCATGTTAGGAAATCATTAGAGAATCCAGTATTATCACTGTTCAGGCTAACTGCCACATTATCAACACACTTAACCACCAACATAACCCCTTAATGGTTTTAATATCAGAATTTTCCCATTTTTCTTTAACAAGAATGGTTGTATAGTCCAGAAGTATTAGTGTGTGACAGAGTTTAGATCCATATCCACCTAATACACATCTGGGGTGAACTGGAACAAATACAGTTCTTTTCTATAATATACAGAATCTTTTCTATAATATACATAGTATCTATTTTTAATCATACAGCACTTCTATCACGCAAGACCAAAAGTTTTTTTAATAAAAGACTAAAGGGTTTTGTGACACAGAAGTATGATTAAGAATAAATACAATCTTATGCTGAAGCAGAATACAATAATTCAGAGAAAGGACACAATGGATATTACACGTCAGGAAACTTTGGAGTTTGTTTATAAACATGAATAGGTGTACTTTATATATTTTTTATTTGTACAAGTATGTTTGGTAACTTTAAAAAAACACTATTTGTTTTCAATTGTGTAATTGTACAAGATAAATTGTAAATGTCAGGAAAAGTCTACAGCTGAAAACGTCTTTAAAAAAGATTATAATGGAACCATCAGCTTCTTAATAGAATACATTATATGATATTTAATTAAAATGAGAATATTGCTACTGAGTTTAACCAGAATCGTCATCTCAGATGTGGCAGTAACAACAAATATCTTTCTGAGGTGTATTTTTTGGATTAGCTTAGGTGAATGTACTATAGCTCACTGTTCTGGTAGCTAAGGGAGAAGTCCTGGCTCCACGGAAGTCAATGGAAGCTTTGGCATTGATTTCAGTGGGGTCAAGATTTCTCCTAGAGATTTTTAACTAATATACACAAATAAAGAAGAAAAAATTCAAAGCAGAAAGGTCAGTATGCCATGCTGTAATGTTTTCTGTTACCTAAAACAGATAAACAAAACAATGAAAAAAATATTTGTGCCATTTTTCCTAGGATAAAAAGGTGACAATTTCCCCAATGGAAGAAAACCCATCACCAAACTATCCCTTAAGAATAGAAGGCCAAATTCTGATCTCAGTTACTCCACTGAGGTCTAGGATAACTACACTGATTGCAGTGGCGTTATTCAGGATTTAAACTGGAATAATTGAGATAAGAATCTGGCTCAGAGGTTCTTTAGGAGCAAAACATGCTACAGATGTTTGATATGTGCTCAGCTTCTGCCAGGTATTCATATACACTAGAAATTCAGGATTTAAAAAGTAAAATTCATTTCTAAAATGCATCTAATTCTCTCACAATCTCTCTTTAAATGAACAATTCCTGCTGATAGAGTTCCTGTTGCTCTATAAACAGATCTTTTACCAAATCCTAGAATTGCCACAGCTCTGGACATTTATTAACTTTCCAGGCACACTGCAATGCCTCTCTCTTTCTGCAGGCATTAGGAGAAAGGGTGATCTTATGGGTGGGTAAAGCTGGACATGGGAGATTGATTTGGGGTATTTTAGGGCAATGGTTAGAATTTGTGCAATGAATATTAAAATTTTGTAAAATGTCTAGGATATGAGAGCTGACTTTATAAAAATCTCAATATGTTTAAATGGCTTTGTTTGGCAGAGCGGCAACAATGTTTGAGTGAAATCATATTTCAAGATGCATAAAAATGTGCATACTGCAATATAGGTTTGCTTTCATGAATTTGTGACCCATTTTGTCACATCACCAGCCAGAGTCTTTTGTGACAGACGAGAAACTAGGTAACGTGAATACAAAATGGGAAATGATGGCCTTGGAAGGACTACTGCAGAAAAAAGAATTTGGGAGTTATAGTGGATCACAGACTAAATGAGTCAACAATGAGCCTTGACTCGGTCACACAAAACAAGCCAACTCAGAGCTGTAGTGTGCGGGGCAGAAATGTGTACAAGATGGAGACATTTTGCATTATTGTGACCCCCTATTAAGACATCTTTTGCATTAACCTCAAGAACTTCACTCCAAAGGTGAATGCAGAAGTCATTTAAAGAAACCATTACTCTTTTATATTAGAAAATTATAAAAATATAGTAACTTGCAATTCCAGTGTCACATATGCCCTTCTCAGCAAGGGCAGGATCCAAAGCCCATTGACATCAAAGGAAAAAGTCCCACTGATTTCTGGACCAGACCTTAAGTCACTGCTCATACATGCCAAGTCCCTGTATTTATGAACAGGCCCTGTTTTTCAGCAAAATTTAAAAACAAACAAACAAAAAAAACCCCACCCTTCTCCTAGTTCAGTATATGTAATGTGATGCACACAAAATGTCCATTTTCATTTTTTGCCTCAAATGTCCTGATTTAAGGTTCTAAATCCACACAAGTATGAAGATATACTAACACAACTCAGCTGGGGGAGTTCAGACTGGCTACAAAAAGCTGAGCATAGTAACTTTGTGCTTGTATATTATATGTGTGTATTGTAAAGTCTTTCTCGTTGTTCATGTACAATTTCTGTCTATAAGGAAGTTATGTATAGAAAATGTATGGTTGTTGAATAAACTGTCTTTTTTAAAGTGTGGCTGTTACAAAAATAGGCATTGTATTAATAAAAATCAGTATATGAATATATGTTGTATACTTTAAACTGTGTGACTGTGGTGAGCTTATTTTGTTTTTCCCTCTCTTATTTTAAGCTTAAAAAAAGACAGATGTAGAATTTTAGAAGTGGCTTGTGACAATCCAACGTCAGAAATGTGCCAGGTTTCCTCCTACTCTATATACACTTTTCAAATGCTGATGATAGCAAGAACAATGTAAATGATCCTGAAGACAGAGAATGTGGTAAATAAGCCTTGTGGTTGGGACAAGCAGTAGATGTGGTATATCTTGACTTTAGTAAAGCTTTTGATACAGTCTCACATGATCTTCTCATAAACAAACTAGGGAAATATAGCCAAGATGAACCAACTAGAAGGGGGATGCACAACTAGTTGGAAAACCGTACTCCGAGTAGTTATCAATGGTTCACAATCAAGCTGGAAGAGCATATTAAGTGGGGTCCCACAGGGACCTGTCCTGGGTCTAGTTTTATTCAATATTTTCATAAATGGGTTGGATAATGGCATAGAGTGTACACTTTTGTGGGTGATACCAAGCTGGGAGGGGTTGCAAGTGCTTAGGAGGACAGGATTAGAATTTAAAATGATCATGACAAACCAGAGAAATGGTCTGAAATAAACAGGATAAAATTCAATAAAGGACAAATGCAAAGTTCTCCCTTAGGAAGGAATAATCAGTTGCACAAGTGCAAAATGGGAAATGACTGCCTTGGAAGGAATACTTCAGAAAAATAATTTGGGAGTGACAGTGGATCACAAACTCAATGAGTCAACAATGTAAAACTGTTCCCAAAATGATGTTGGCTTTTTTCCTTTTATGGTATGTATTAGCAAGATACAAATAGTAATTCTTCCACTCTACTCGGCACTGATAAAGCCTCAACTGGAGCACTGTGTACAGTTCTGGGCACCACACTTTGGAAAAGAAGTGGACATATTGGACAAAGTCCAGAGGAGAGCAACAAAAAATTATTATAGGTCTAGAAAACATGGCCTACAGGAAAAGTTGTAAACAAACCCATTTTTTTTGGTCTGGAGAAGAGAACACTGAGAGGGGACATAACAGTCTTTTAAGTACATAAACATTTGTTATAAAGAGTAGGGCAATAAATTTGTCTCCCTAGCCCCTGAGGACAGGACAAGAAGTAATAGGCTTAAATTGAAGCAAGGGAGTTTGAGGTTAGACATTAAGGAAAACTTCCTAACTATCAGGGTAGTTAAACACTGGAACAAATTACCTAGGGAGGTTATGGAATCTTTGTCATTGGAGGTTTTAAAGAGCAGATTAGACAAACACCTGTCAGGGTTAGTCTAGATAATACTTAGTCCTGCATCAGTGCAGGGGACTGGACTAGATGACCAACTGAGGTCCCTTCCAGTCCTACATTTTTGTGATTCTATGAATGGAGACAATGTTAGGTAAATAGTTAATATAGGGACAGACTGTAGTATCCTCATTCATGTCTATGATAGGTGTGGACTGAAGACCATGTTGCTGCTCCTCGGATGTCCATGATAGGGACATGACCCACATATGCTACAGAGGCTGAGTGTGCTCTTGTTGAATACCCATGATTTTGTAGTACATGACAATACAGCTGGTGATCTACTTGGAAAGTATGTGGTTACAGAATGTCCTCTCATTTGTTCCATTCAGGAGACCAACAGCTGGGAAGAGATCCAACAAGGCTTTGTTCTTTCCAGATTAAAAACAAAAACAAAACTAATGCTTAGTGAACATCCAAAGCATGGAGCTATTGGATATCTTTATGATCATGTGATTTTGGATAGAAGACCAGTATACAGATAGATTGGCTGAGGTGGAAGTCAGATACTACTTTGAAGAGAAACTTAGGATGCTGCCTAAGCTGCACCTTGTCCTTGTAAAAAAAAGTATATATATATATATATATATAAAGTGTATGGAGGGTCTGTAACTAGAGCATGTAGTTCCCCTACTCCTCTTGCTGAAGAGATGGCTATTAGAAAGGCCACCTTTCCTGAAAGGTGAAGCAACCAACAGGTGGCTAATGGTTTGAAAGGGGGATCCATAAAGGCTGACAAAACGAAGTTCAAATCCCACTGTGGAGTAGGACCTCTGATAGATGTGAACAGTCTTTCTAGGCCTTTAAGAAACCTGGTGAACACAGGGTTAGAGAATACCATCCTACCCATTACATGAGAACAAAACAAATTGCAGCCAGGTGCACTTTGATAGAACTGATCACCAAACCTGACTCTTAAGTGTAATAGTCCAAAATCTTTTGAATCATAGATTGCATAGGAAATATACCATAGCTAGCTGCTCAGATAGAGAAATACTTCCACTAAGGTAAGTAGCCCTTGCGGATTAGTTCCCTATTATTAAGTAGGCCTTTCTGGACAAACAGTGTCCCTCCACTAGGTTTAGCCACTGAAGAACCAGACCATGAGGTGTAACAACTGAAGATTCAGGTGCAACATCTGCCCCATGATTCTAGGATATCAAGCCCTTGCCTAAAGACAAGGTAAGAGTTCCCTGATGGACAATCTGTGCAAGTCTGGCTGCCTTGCTCAGGCTGACACAATGAATATCATTTTGCCTTGCTCTTGCTTCAGCTTGGAAATGACCTTGGGAATCAGCAGAACCAGAGGAGAAGCATAGAGTAGGCCCTTGTCCCTGGGACAGAGAAATGCATATGAGATGTTTTCGGGGCTGTGGCCTGCCCCAGAGCAGGCAGCATTTCCTGTTCTGACAGGTTGCAAATAATTCCACAAAAGGGATTCCTCCTAATTGAAATATTGACCTTAGTATTGTTGTGTTGACAGACCACTCCTGATCCAAGACGAACAACTTGCCCAGTTGGTTTGCCAAGCCATCCTGAATTCACAGTAGATGTGACACTACAAGAGTCAGAAAATTTCATATGCGGATGCATCCTGCATCCTCTGAGAACTCCAACATACAATACAGCTTTGTGATCAGGACGGTGCAGGGGTTCCTGTCTAGTGGACACAGTCCAATATGGCACCTGTCCTGCCCAGTGGCTACGGTTTGGATGGGGTAGGGAAACCTAGGCCCACCCTACTCCACCAGCTTCTGACTCAGGACCTCGTAAGGATGGTTCGGCTGTTCATCTGTCTTCATATGGTGTCAGCCTCCAGTCAGCTTCCCTGGGCCACTTCCTACTCCAGTCCATATCCCGTTCAGCCGCTGCGCATCTCTGGGGAACGTCACCTTCTGGGCTTCAAGCCCTTGTCCCAACCACTGGTGTTGTGGCTCACCAACTCACTGCAAGTTTAGCTCTGGTCCTCCCGGAGAGCTTCCAAGGTATGTCTTCCTCCCTGACTTGCCAGCCCTAGATTGAGGGTTATTATTAAGGATTAAAAGTGAGAGAAAGTGCGGGGTGGGGAGGGAAGAGAGGCTAAACTACATTTTTGGAAATGAAAATTTTCATAGAAAAATATTCATCACTGTATAAGTGCTAAGAGCTGCTGACTGATCCCTCCAGCTAGGTAGCATTAATAAGAGCACAGGAGCATTCCAAATCCTACAGAACAAGGTAATCTTGGATGAGTGTAAAGAAGAATGAGCCTGGGGCTGAGAGACTAGAAGGAGAAATCAAAAGGGGAAAAGGGAGTCCAGGGAAAGAAGCAAGTGAGAAAGAACCATGAAAGAAATGAAGAAAGAAACACAGAAGCATGGGGGGCAGAGCAGGATTTAAGGGGGGGGGGAATTCAATGCCCTGTTCCATAGGAACACCCTGCACAGCAGCAGGATGCAGGTGTGGTAGGAGGATCTGCTGCTACATTGTTGCTCCCATCCATTTCTGGGGTGAGCAGGGCTGGATTACCCAATAGGCAGACTAAGCACCTGCTTAGCGCACCAGCAAAGCAGGGAGCACACAAAAAAAAAGGAGGGGGGGAGAGGTTGGAAAAAATTTGATATTTTAAAAAAAAAAAGCATCAAAGTAGGGATGGGATGAATCAGAACTTTGTTAGACTTCCTTACACTCCACGACACACTCTTCCCCCGTTTTTCTGTTCTCTTTTTATTACTTATCCCCACCTAAACCAGGGGGGCATCCTACTAACGTAGATCGAAGTAATGCAAGGAAATAAGATCCTGTCATGTATTGCAATAAATTTGTTTTATTATTGATATATTCTTCTGAGTTATACATACTTGATTCGGTTTTTTTCCCCCTTTCATATATATATACACACACACACACACAGACATATATATATACACACACACACACAAAATAGTATACGTTGTGTAATTTTTTATTTTTTTTTTTAAGTTCAGATAACTGAGATAAGGGGCAGGATGAAACGTAACCAACTGAGTGGAGCACAGAAATGTAAACTGGCGGAAGAAAAGAAACAAAAAAACTAGTGAAATTCTCCAAAATCTTCCAAAGCTGGCATAATTTTTCAAAGTGAATCCATCAGAAACATCTTCTCTCAGTAGCACAGACATAGTTCCAAAACCTGTAGGTGTTTCAGAGACTGTTTCACCAATAGAAGAAGGGTCAAACACCATTCCAGAACATGTGGATGTGTCAGAGACTGTAACTGATCATCGGTTTCAGAGGAACAGCCGTGTTAGTCTGTATTCGCAAAAAGAAAAGGAGTACTTGTGGCACCTTAGAGACTAACCAATTTATTTGAGCATGAGCTTTCGTGAGCTACAGCTCACTTCATCAGATGCATACCGTGGAAACTGCAGCAGACTTTATATACACACAGAGAATATGAAACAATACCTCCTCCCACCCCACTGTCCTGCTGGTAATAGCTTATCTAAAGTGATCAACAGGTGGGCCATTTCCAGCACAAATCCAGGTTTTCTCACCCTCCACCCCCCCACACAAATTCACTCTCCTGCTGGTGCTGGATCTATGCAGGAAATAGCCCGACTTGATTATGTAAAGAGTTGTCACTTTGGAAGGGCTAGCACCAGCAGGAGAGTGAATTTGTGTGGGGGGGTGGAGGGTGAGAAAACCTGGATTTGTGCTGGAAATGGCCCACCTGTTGATCACTTTAGATAAGCTATTACCAGCAGGACAGTGGGGTGGGAGGAGGTATTGTTTCATATTCTCTGTGTGTATATAAAGTCTGCTGCAGTTTCCACGGTATGCATCTGATGAAGTGAGCTGTAGCTCACGAAAGCTCATGCTCAAATAAATTGGTTAGTCTCTAAGGTGCCACAAGTACTCCTTTTCTTTTAACTGATCATCCTACTCCTGGTAGTAAAACAGACATTGTTCTAGAAGGTGTGGATGTGTCAGAGAGTGAACCTGCTCACACTGTAAATAATAGAAGAAAAGATCCTGGTATGTGGGTTGATTTCAGTACCAATGATGTAGCTTACTGGATAGATCGTGGACCAAATGACGGTCAACACCACACTGGGCCATTTGAGAAATCATGTCAGACTTTTACCAATGACAAAAAACAAACAAGATATTGTCCACAAAATATTTTTCGGCATGAAAGCGAATGGTGAGAAATACACTCGAGAATGGCTACTGTATTCACCATCAACAGGGTCTGTGTACTGTTTAGTTTGCAAACTTTTTGCATATAAACCTTCAACCTCCCAGTTTGCTGCAGATGGATTTAATGACTGGTGGAATACTGTTTTAATTGAACAACATGAAAATAGCACTACTCACAGAGATTCAATGTTGACATATTTAAATCGAAGACAGGGCTTTGGATTGACACAAAAATTGGAAGAACAAATTAAAGGGGAGCATGAATACTGGCAACATGTCTTGCAGTGTGTTATAGCTGTTATTCAAACATTAGCTGAATGTGATCTGCCTTTCCAAGGACCAAATGACACATTTGGATCATTGCAGAATGGAAATTTCTTGGGATTGTTAGAGCTTGTGGCTCAGTTTGACCCATTTTTAGCAGGCCATATCTCAAAATATGGGAATGCTGGCAAAGGTAACCCATCATACTTATCCAAGACAATATGTGATGAACTCATTGGTCTAATGAGTGACAAAGTTCGTTAAGCTATTGTGGATGAAATAAATACTGCTGGGGACTTCAGTTTATCTGTCGACTCTAAACCTGATCTTTCACATATTGATCAGTTGAGTATTGTACTAAGATATGTGTCTCCCACAGATGGAAAACCAGTTGAGCAATTTATAACATTCCTCAATTTGAAAAGCCACATTGGTGAAGAAATGGCAAATTAAGTACTGTGTTATCTGTGCCAAGTTTGCAAAATAGATTTCTCAAAGTGCAGAGGTCAATCTTATGACAATGCTGCCATCATGTCAGGGCATTATTAAGGAATTCAGAAGAAGCTTTTAGAACAGAACAAATATGCCATATTCATATCATGTGCTGCACACTCTTAATCTTGTTGGCCGCAGTGCTGTTTGTTGTCCGGTGGCAGTAAGATTTTTTCTCAAGAGTCCAGTTACTTTATACCTTTTTCTCTGCCTCAACACACCGATGGGCAGTTCTTAAAACATATTTGGGCAATGATCGTGTGTTGAAATCTCTTTCTAATACTCACTGGGAGGCACATGCAGTGGCAACAAGTGCAATTCTGGAGTCCTACTCAAAGATTGTGGATGCATTAGAAAGTATAGCTGAAGACCAATCAGAAAAGGGAGAAACTATACGAGAGGCAGAAACACTGCAAACAAGATGCAAGGACTAGAGTTTGTATTCATGTTGACGATGTGGAACGAAATTTTACAACACTTTTACCACACAAGTCAAGCTCTCCAAGAAAAAGGATTGGATTTGAAAACATGTGCAGACCAATGTCAGTCATTGGCAGACCACTTACACACTTTGAGGAATGATTTTGAAAGATCTGAAGACATATCAAAAGATATCTTGCCTGATACTAACTACAAAGCAGCCCAGTCCTGCAAGCGAATCAGGAAAAAACAAGCAAATGATAGCAGTGCAACAGAAACAGCATTGAATCCTACAGACAAATTTCATGTATCTACTTACTACACTATAATTTATACACTTGAAGCTCATATGAAAAGGAGAGGAAGTGTACAAAGAAGTATCAAGTAGATTTTCTTTTCTAAACGATATGGACTTATCTGACGAACAATATTCACAAAGCCCTACGTATTTTTCTAACATTGATGATTACTAATTGCTCTGCAGAACACTCTTTTTCTCAGCTGAAAAGAATAAAAAACCCTCAGAGAACAACAGTGTGTCAGGACAGACTTGATTCACTTTCCCTATTGTGTATGGAAGCGGACGTGCTTCGTCGAGTCACCTTCGATGAACTTATCCCGAATTTTGCGATAAGATTTTGCAATCAGAAAATCTAGAAAGAAGCTATTTTAATTTCAAGCATACATGTAAGTTTTGTGGCATTTCAAAAAATAAAAATTTTACAATATAGTATTGTTTTTATTTTGAATTACATATGGGGGGGGGGACCACCATAATCTTTTCAGTGCTTAGGGCCTCTAAAGGTCTTAATCTGGCCCTGGGGGTGAGCATTTTGCCACAATTTCAAAATTAAAAATTTCAAAAATACCAAACATTGCTGTGTTTCTCCTCAAAAGGTTTTGATATTTTTTTTAAATGTATTTGAAAATTTTTCACAAGACCCCTTTTTCAACAAACAAACAAGAATATCTGTGATGCTTTGCCATTGTCACATAACATGGAGGATTCCTCTCTATGTCCCCAGTACACATATACCTAGCACTTGACCTGGCTACTTAGCAAGGGTGCTGGACTCAAGATTTGGCTGCATGTTATCACCCAGCCAACCCTCAAACAGAACTGGCAGGGATCAAATATCTGCCTGACGCTTTGCCTCACTACTGAGTCTGAACCAAAGGTGGGGCCCGCGACTCAAGGATCCGGACAATGAGCCATTTACCCTACCCATTACATCTCCCTTCAAAGAGTGAAGGAGAGAACCAGCATCTGGAACTGATTGTGTTGACTTGCTTGATATGTGTAACACTGTGTGACAAAAATCGCCGGTGTAATTCAGCTGAAGCATTTGCCTCATTGTCTCAATGGAGTCATAAAAAGCTATCACCTCCATAGATTGTCTTGTCTGACTGGCTGAAACATTAAAATCCTAGCAAGTGGTTTTTTAGTAATGCGGTAAAGTGTCTCTTTCTTCTAAGATGATGTTTTACAAGGAAAGAGAGTTAAAACCAATAACTCAAAGGAAAGTACGTAGTAAAGTATTTTTGGACATGATCTGATGGAAAGTAACCTGTACTTAAATTTAATCAGAATAGTGAGAGGGTATATTAAGAAGAGGGGGTCAGGGAGGAGCGTTGCATCATTCCTGAAGGTTCCCCCATCTCCCCACCCCCCGAGGTTCCTGTTACAAATGATGTTTCTTTAATTTAGCACATTTTCAAGGCTATTTTTTTTTGGGTTGATGTTAGTCAGCCCACGCAGTAACTAGAAGCAATCATTGATTAGGTGAAATGTCACAATAATAGTTGTGTGACACATGCTTTGAAATGAAGTCCCTTGACTCTGTCAAACTCCAGAGGAAGTGATAGATTACACAGCTACATTTGTAGCAAAACAAAAGCTCTGGTTGGCACTGGCCTGAGTTTTCATTAGCAGTTTCTGAACAAATATTTTCGACAACAATGAAATAACATCTCCACTAAGTTATATGCCAACTGTTACCCAACTCCTCTCACTGGATGTTTATACACAGCTTTTCCCAGTACAAATACACACGTAAGGCCCCTGCCTCCCACCACTTGTGCAGCCATGTAGGACCATCTCAGATTCTGTTTTCAGCCTGTGTTCCAAATACTCTCTTTCCCCCATAACCGAGTGGGTGGAGAGGGGACAGGGAAAGGCAGAGCTGGCCTGCACTGGAAGACAAAGTAGCCACAAAATGAAAAGTGGTGTAATCTCTTACCTTCCCCTACAGCACAAAGGAAAGAGGGGAGGAATCCTGGTTCTCAGGGGCATATTTCCTTCTCAGAGCTCCTACTGGGTAGGGTAGCTATAGATCGCCCTGTATTCAGGGCTGAATCTAAAAGCTCAACCTAACCATTAGTGAAGAGTCTTTGTTGAAACCCTTAGTTGAATTTAGGCACCAATCTTTCTGTGGACAGATTATTTTAGTGTAGTTAAGGTGACTTTAGCTTTCATATCCATTGGGACAACCAAACTTCCTGAACATCAGCTTCCCCAGCCATGCTGGTGGCAGTCTTTGATGGCAAAGGAACCAGTATAACAAGAAGATAAGCCTAACTGATGCTCAACCCTGAGTTAATAAAGATCTCTATCTTCTCTGTAATAAATTGAACAAGTGTGAGAAGCTGGGGTTTCTGCATATTAAAAGCTAATTAATGGAGTAAAGGAAGTAACAGCTTTAAGAAGAAAAAAATCATTTTAACTCAGAACTAACTAACCAGAATTCCTTGTTAAGATGAAGGGATGGTTACACTAACAAGAAACTGAATTGTTACAGGATATATTTAGTAAATTGCAACCTGCTGACAGGTAATCCCTTGATGGCTACTTTCCCACTCCACTTTGTGCTATTGTCAAGATTAAGGCCACACCCTCAGAGCTGTGTTGCATCTGCCTACACTGTGTCTTTTTGGAGTTACCCTGACTTAATTAGTAGCTAATAATGCTCAAATCTATTAACTCTGGGTCAGACCAGGCCCCAAGTGAACGTGTAACCCGCTGGTGAATGTCTGATGATCCACAGAGGATATGAGTTGTTACGGACCCTAGCTACAAAGCCTTGTGTAAGGGGTTCACTCACCACTCTGGCACCTCCTGCAGGTTGTCATGGGAATTAGCTCTGCATGTTAGTGTGCACTCTTCGGGTGGTGCCTCGCCACCGTCACTACTGCTCTAGGACCCACAACTCTACAAGGACCGTGGCGTCCTCTTCAGCGACACAGCCCACTGGCTGTGACACACACTGTGCTCCTCCCTTCTGGGGGACCTGCAATCCGCTGTTCCGCCACTTCCTTTAGTGGTTACTGCAGCAAATTGTCTGGCCACTTTCTCGTGGCCCCAGCATCCTCTTTACCCTTGCCTAAGGGCTTCAGCTTGCAAACCCCAGCAGCCAGCCAGGAACTTTCTATTGCTCCCCCTATCCCTGCTAGAAGCACTGCTCCGTCCAGGGTTCTGGCAGTTCTCTCAGCCCTCCAGATACACAGTCCTTCCTCCCTGGACTTCCAGCAGAAAACTGTCTTCTTCTGCCTTGCAGCTCCTTTTTTAATATGGGCCTGCTTGGCCCTGATTGGCTGCTCCCTTCAGCCCTTCTCTGATTGGCTGCCTCCTGCAGCCTCCCTAGGGCTCTAATAACCCTTTAGAGCACAGAGTGGGGCAGGTGCCCCATCACACCTTGACTCTTTAGCTTAAGCTGTAACAATTTGTGATTTTATGTCTGGAGGTCCCTTGTGTGTCAATCAAGAGACCAGCCATCACAAATGTGCATGGGAAATGAAGTATCATTATCCCTCCTCCTGTACATCCTCTAGGCATAGGGGTTGCATCCAGCTGCAGGTACTGAAGATAGAGACTGCTCCCTGACAACATCCTCATAGGCACTAGCCACCCCAAATGGGGCAAGGAGGTAGGGGCCATGTCCTTTCCCCACTCTGCACCAGGCAACATAATTGGCTGAATGCAAGGGAAGTAGCATGATGTTCAGTCCTAAGGGGTGTAACTGTGGGTGTAATCCCTTGGTACACCATGGGGAGGCGCTGCCCTGCACCAACCCCAGCACAGGCCAGTGCCTAATAGTCACAATCTGTCCCAGTATCCCTCTGATAAAGTAACTAGGATAGCTTGTCCCTTGCCCAAATGGAGTAGAAAGGAGTAAGGGCCAGCCCCATCGCAATCAATGGCAGCATTCAGGCTTCCAGACATCACCTCTGAGCATGCTGGAGAGAACAGGACTTCTATGCCTGATGCTCCCCTCTCTACCCATAAGCAAATGGAGGGGAGAGGGAGGACAGAGCCATGGCTGAGGATCTAGGACGCAACACATACATTTGCACACTAAATACTAGAGATTTATTTCTTCATTCTTAGCTGCCAGGGCCTGAGTCCAAGGACTGAAAAAAAGAACTCTGACCTCAGGTTTTGGCAGGTAAAAAAAGAAACTTCAGTTTGTTTTTTAAAATATATGCATTTGTAATTGTGACAGGGTGCAACTCACCATGCTAGCACCTCCTGCTGGTCCTCTTGCGAATCAGCTCCACAGGTCAGTACACCAACTCCCGGTGGTGTCTCACCTGCCATCACTAGCACAGTACTGCGGTCTGATGGTCCAGCCACTTCCTCAGTAGTGAGTGGGGGGAAGGGGGGAACCCAGACCCACTCACTACTCCGGGTCCCAGCCCAGGGACCCTGCAGATGGCATCCACATGCTTCATCCAACCTCTCAGTCTACTTCCCTCGGCCACTTCCCCACAGCACCAGCTCCTTCTCCACCCTTATCTCTGGGCCTCAGCATGCCGGTCTTAGCAGCCAGCCAGGAACACACCCTCACTCCCCTGATCCTGCCCAGCACTGCTCTGTCCAAGGTGCTAGCTTTCTTCCTCCTGCAAGGCAGCCAGTCCTCCATCCTCAAGCTCCAGGGAGCAACTGAAGTTGCTCTGCCCTACAGTCCTTCTTATATGGGTCTCCCCGGACCTGAGTGGCTGCTCCTGACAGCCCCTCTCTAATTGGCTGCCTCCTGTGCAGCCTCCGTAGGGCTCTATTACCCTGTATAGAATCACAGAATATCAGGATTGGAAGGGACCTCAGGAGGTCATCTAGTCCAACTCCCTGCTCAAAGCAGGGCCGATCCCTGACTAAATCATCCCAGCCAGGGCTTTGTCAAGCCTGACCTTAAAAACTTCTAGGGAAGGAGATTTCACCACCTCCCTAGGTAACGCATTCCAGTGTTTCACCACCCTCATAGTGAAAAAGTTTTTCCTAATATCCAACCAAAATCTCCCCCACTACTTGAGACCATTACTCCTTGTTCTGTCATCTGCTACCACTGAGAACAGTCTAGATCCATCCTCTTTGGAACCCCCTTTCAGGTAGTTGAAAGCAGCTATCAAATCCCCCCTCATTCTTCTCTTCTGAAGACTAAACATCCCCAGTTCCCTCAGCCTCTCCTCATAAGTCATGTGTTCCAGTCCCCTCATCATTTTTGTTGCCCTCCGCTGGACGTTTTCCAATTTTTCCACATCCTTCTTGTAGTGTGGGGCCCAAAACTGGACACAGTACTCCAGATGAGGCCTCACCAGTGTCGAATAGAGGGAAACGATCACGTCCCTCGATCTGCTGGCAATGCCCCTACTTATACATCCCAAAATGCCATTGGTCTTCTTGGCAACAAGGGCACACTGTTGACTCACTGTATGGGCCAGTGTGGGGCAGACACCCCATCACAGTAATATTTATACATTTATCAGTCTTTAAAGCCAAAGGGACCATGCTGATAATCTAGCCTGACCTCCTGTATAACACAGGCCATAGAATTTCACCCAACTGATTTCAACACTGAGCCCAATATCTTGCTTTGAACTAGACTACATCTTTTAGAAAGATACCCAATCTTGCTTTAAAAACTCCAAGGCACAGAGAATTTAGCACATCTCTTCATATGCTGTTTAATGGTTAACTATAGTCACTTTTGAAAATACATCTCTTATTTCTACTTTGAATTTTTCTAAGGCCTTGTCTACACTACACAATTTTGTCAACAAAAGGCAGCTTTTGTTGACAAAACAGTGGAGGTATTCACACTGCAATGCTCCTCCCGCCGACATAATAAAACCACCTTGATGAGAGGTGCTAGGACTTATGTCTGTGTAGACACTGTGTTTCTTACATTGGCTATTGGTGGTCATTCTTGCCAACAAGAAAGCCAGTTACAGGCTCCCCAGCCAGGCTGTTGCCAGGTCTCTGCTCCAAGCCAGGCTGGCACCCAGGCTCCTGGTTTGGGCTGCTGCCTGGGGTCCCAGCTCCCTGCTGGGAGCACAGCAGCCAATTGGACTCCGGGGCATGGATCTCCCTGCCAGAGGCGAGAAGCCCACAGCAGCTTCCCTCCCCTGGTCTCAGCTGGGAGCATGAAGGCAAGAAGACCTGTGGAGCAGCTGGCCTCCCAGTGGGGAGTGTGCAGAGCTGAGAGCTATGGCTCTCAGTCCCCCACACTGCCCGTCTTCAGTCAGTGGAAGTGCTCCTGGTGAGGACCCGCACCACCAATATACGGAGGGTAGTGTGGACATCAGCCACCACAGTAATTAATGTGGTGGCTGTAAGTCGACCTAACATAGGTCGATTTAAGGTTATAGTGTAGACATAGCCTAAATTCAACATCCAGCCATTGGATCTTGTTATGCCTTTGTCTGCTAGATTAAAAAGCTCTCTAGCATCAGATATAAATAATCGTAAAGGCACACATTCAGTTACAGCAAAATCCTGCCACCTTTCTTCAGTCTTTACTCAAGCAAAACTCCCACTGACACCATTGCATTTCAAATTCAAACAAGTATTTGGAGCAAAAGTTCCCAGTATGACTCAGCAATACCATTCACCTGCAAATTACTGTTCACCTTCAGTTTTCAAAACTATAAAGGTCATTTTTGTCTCTGTTTTGCCCTTTAAGCTATAGAAATCTGATTTCCACCTCATCATTAATTCCCCTTCCTGGGATAATAAAAGTAATTAGTTTCCATGGATATAATTTTACACTTTTAAGATGATTAACTTCTGCTTTTTTCCCCCTTCAAGGATTCTATGGATGATAAAGTGCTGCTCTCTCAGCTAAGCCATTAGTAGCTTTAACCTCATTGGTTTACTTTTTCCTTAAAGTGTTACACGGCTTAAAAGCAGGGGTGAAAGTAACTTAAAGGATTTACTGGTACGCCGGAGTCCTGAGTGGGAGCGTGGCCTCAACCAGAAGAGGCGATTTAAAGGCCCCGGGGCTCTGGACCTTTAAATCCCAGCCTGAGCCCGGCTCCGGCAGCCGGGCTCCGGCGGTGCTTTAGTAGGCCCGGGGGTCCTGCCACTGCGGGGAGCCCCGGGCCCTTTAAAGCACTGCCCAAGACCCGCTGCCAGAGCTCCGGAGGTGATTTAAAGGGCCTGGGGCTCCGTGCAGTGGCAGGAGCACTGGGCCATTTAAATCACAGCCGGGGAAGCCGGTCCAGTCTGGCACGGAGTCCTGGCTCTTGCCGGTATGCCAGACCGGACTGGACCGGCTTACTTTCACCTCTACTTAAAAGCCATAGACTGCAGTTTAGCTGCCTGATAAATATATGACGTGTAACTGAAGAACATTTGTCCTATTTATAGATATTATTATTATGCTTGTTTTCCGAGGGGCTAATAGGCATACAACAAAAACTAAAGTACTCTACTTAAGTGCAATTATTTGATAGAATAATAAACAAACAGAAGAGAGGATAAGCTTGTTGAGAAATAATCAATGCCCATATTTTAAAAAAAAAACATAATTTGAAATAAGATTTAAAAATCTGGGGAAAGATTGCTCAGACTGTTCAATGCCTCACCTTTACAGTTGTGCAAATAGCTTTTTTGTTCCTCTGGTAATTCTAAAAAAATGGTTTCGGTTGAACCAAAAACAGGTTTTTTCCAAATTTTTTGTGTATCAAAATGTATGTTAAAAGAGTAGTTTTGGGTTGAACAAAGTGTTTTGTTTAGATGGAGCACTTAATGTTTACGAATATTTAAAAATAAAATTTAAGGACGTTTCAAATTGAAAAGTAATTTTAAACTGAAAAATCAAAATGGTTCATTCTGAAAACATCAAAACAAAACATTGACTTTTCTGGATTCTGGACCTCCCCCCAAAAACACACACGCACAAATAATCTGGCAAAACCAAAACAAATTTGTGAAACATTTTGGTGATACCCAGGGCCGGCTCTAGGCACCAGCAAAACAAGCAGGTGCTCGGGGCAGCACATTTCTACAGGTGGCATCCTGGCGCCGGCCATGGTGCCTCTAGAAATGTGCCCCCGCCGCCCCAGCTCGCCTCCGCTCCGCCTTCACCTGCTCCCCTGGACGCGCTGCCTCTCCCTCGCCTGAGAGGGAGGGGGGAGAAGCGAAGCAGCAGTGTGTTCAGGGGAGCAGGCGGAGCGGAGGTGAGCTGTTGCGGGGGGGAGCGGCAGAAAGCAATGTGGGGGGAAATGCGGCATGCCTGGGGAGGACGTGGGGCCGGGGATTTGGGGAAGGGGTTGGGAAGGAGCAGAGTTGGGGGCCACAAAAAAAAGTGGGGGCAAAAATCCTAGAGCCAGCCCTGGTGATACCAAATCTGCAAAATGGTTTCACCAAAAGAATTCACCAGCTTTAAATTTCATTACTTTAGTCCTTGCACAGGGAAAAGATCATGTTGACATCTTTAGGATCTATGCCATGCAAGGTCTGCATGTTCCAGGCCCGAATTCGCTTCCATTGCATTTGGGTGTGCAGTGTGCACAAAGTGAGCAGAGCGCTATCTGTTGTGAAAGGACATGATGACACACGAAATATGAATTGAAAAACTTTTTTTAAGAGTAATAAAATTGTTACTTTTGTGCTGGTGTCTTACTGATACACACTTTTAAATATTGAATTTATTTATTTTATTTGTTTTACTGGTCTACTTAACTGTCAGTCACACTTTCTGCAAAAATAACTTATATGATTTTCCATGACTTCTTTTTGACTCTCCTCATAAAATCAGATAGAACAGAAGAGAGAAAGAGACCTGTTAGGGAGGGTACATATGGAAAGATTGAGAGGAAGCTATGCACTCTTTAAAGATGTTATTTGCAGGCTTAGATTTATAGCTCCCTGTCCAGTTTTGAAGTATCTTGAGCATGTTGTGCAATTGATTAGCATTCAATAGCATCCTTGTGCAACAACTTACAAATACATATAGGTATACAAATATGGGGCAAAAGTTACCTAAAAGTGGCACTGCCTTTTGAATGTCTAGCCCTAAAAGACTAAACAAGATTTACACTTTTTTTTGTGTGTGTCTGTGGAAAACTGAGTCATTGATATTCAAGGTCACGAAAGCTGAATTACAATGCAGTACACTAATTTGTGATCAGCACCACTCTTTTTAATTACAAAAAGAGAACAATCGACACCTATTGTTCATTTCCCTTTGAACAAACAGCATAAAAATGAAGCACTGTGTATCAAAGCAACATTTTAGTTGAATTATATTTCACATTTGGAAAAAGCTGTGAATAGAAAGCAAATGAACAGAAGTTAATTTCCCTTGGGAGAAAAATCTCATTTGAACATGGCAATCATTTAACACAATTGTCCAGCTTCAGAGCCCTGTTCTAGCACAGATACAAGCACAAAAGGGAATGCGTTAGATTGACAAATAGTTTCCCAAATAATTCCAAAAGTGATCCACTAATAGTTTGCAAATGTGGCAAATTAACTGCACCACTATTTAGACGGTCTAACAGAATGCTTGTAGGGCCAGGCAGCCAGTGGTAGGCTCACCCGATCTCCAGCCCTTTGCTTCCCTGATTGAGGTGCCTCAGTCTTTTAGGTGGTGGAGTATGGGAACCCAGGGCTTCCCTCTCCACTAAGTCCCAGCCTAGGGACCCGTGTGAGTCAACCCCTGAACAGGGGGCCCTCCAAGCGGGGAATCTAAATCCACTTCCCAGTGCTACTTCCTACCACTCTCTCTTCAGTTTTGGACATGGCCCCATAATCCAATTCACTGGGATGGCTTGCCTCCAGTAGCACCCCCCCTTGGAACTTGGGTGGCACCCTGCCACAGTTCCAGGCTCCTTCGGACAGGACAGCTGTAAGTTTGGTGAGGCTGAACCCCACAATGTCTCTGTGCTTCAGTCATCCAGTTACCTGTTGCCAGTCTCTTCCCTTGTCTCACTTGGCCGAGGAGACAATACTCACTCCTTGGTGGCTGCCTTAGCTGGCAGGCTAGTGACCCTTCCTACCAGATGAAGAGACAGGAGCTAGCTGTCTCCCTAACATTCAGCCCTGACCGGAGCCAGGCTCCCTCCTTTGTCTGCCCCCTCCAGGCCTGGCATTGGATGCACATATAAAGAGATGGGGTTAACTGAGTCCAACGGCTCTCTTTAACTCTTCCTGTGCTGGCTGGCAGTTTCTCTGCTTCATCATAGGGCCTTACTATTTACTTGTTCAGAAGCATTCAAATGACCATCAGTTTACTCGTGAAAGTATTCATTAACTGCAGGAGCATCTGGATTTTTAGCAGAAGTTATTGTCTGAAAATTCACAATAAAAATGGCTTCTTAGTTCTTTGCTATCATCATTACTATTCTTCTATTTAAAAAATTTCAATCATCTAATCGGGGAACAGAAACAATACCATGTTACTTAGGTGACCAGTCATCACCTATTATGAATAGCAAATAATGAATTGTTGAAGTGAACAGTTCACACCCAAAAAACTAGCCTGAAATGTGTTTGCATAAAGCATTCAGCAAATATTTATAAATAAATACTTTTTTTTAAAAATCAAAAATTATCTGTGAGCAATTCAGGAACAGGGAAAAAGAATAATGCAACCAGCTTTATTAGCAAACAACCCCAACAGGTGTCCCTGATGAGAAAAGGTTTTCAAAGAATTCATATTACTAATCTACTGAAAAGTGTGTCTCTTCCCCCCCACCCACATTTCTTTCTTTCTTTTTCAAAAGTCAATGAGAACTGTTGGATGCTCTGTGCTATTGAATGTCAGGTCAGTTATTTAGGAACCTCACTTTAGGCACTCATTTTTTAAAATCTAGGACTAAGAAAATTTCAGAAGTGATGTCTGTGGTATTTTATCATGCTGTCACTTCTGAATTTTACTTATGCCAAGATTTTCAAAGATGATTGCCTATATATAGTATGCATTCCTGCAACTATCTTATCTTTCATTACTGTTTTGGAGCTCTGACAGTTTTGCAAGCTGAGGATCAGCCATTGTGTGTTTAAGGATATTAATCTCTCTTTATTCCATTTGCAAGTGTTACCTTCTTGTTCAAAGCACATGGAGTGAAATGTTTTGTTCCATCCTACAGGGGGGACATAATCTTATCTCAATGATTATACTGCATTCTGTAGTCTATGGAAATGTGTCAGCGTGGACAGCATTACAAGTTCGTTTGGTGTATTTGCAGAAGAGCATGCTAGAGCGCTGTCTCTTGCTGACTGAGTAGAGCTTGTCAAAAAAAATTGACAAAACAGTTTTCTGTCCAAAAAAATGCAATTTTGTCAAACTAGAAACACTTTGTGGAAGCTTGTCAATTTCAGCAAAACTTTCTTATGGGAAAAAGTTGAAACATTTCATTTTGACTTTATTGTGTTGATTCATTTAAACATTTATATTATATTTTTAAATTGTGTATATATTTCATATTTGATTAAAATATTAAGTATTAAAGTCTAAACAAAATATTTCAACAGTTCCAAAGCAAAATTTTACAGAATTTTCTTTTCATGGAAAATTTGGGGGGTTTTCCAGATTTGGACTAGGTTTTTATTTGTTTGTTTGGGGTTTTTATTGGAAATGTCAGAATTTCCCATGGAATTGAAGTTCCAATTCTCGACCAGTTCTACTAACGAGGCACTAAGAGCACTCAGCATTGGGATAGAGGAAGAATTCTGACCAACAAATAGGTATCCTCTTGTACCCTTTTTCTTCTTCCTGCTGCTCTTTATAGGGAATCAGCTGATCCCTGCTATAGTGTGCCTCTCTAGTAACTAGGCTTGGCTGGGACCAAGACCGCTGGCACTTAAATCTGGTAAAACCATGCTGTAAGGGCCTTTAAGAGGAAGGCAGTATGCTCTCATATGCCATCTCCTTCTGGACCATCTCTAATGAAGCAACCAACCCAGGAGCAGGCACAAACATTCTCAAAGCAGCCAACATTCCCACCAGTTGAACATAGGGTTGGATGCAGACATGGAACTGGCATATGTGATTAACTCACTCTTATCTGAAAATGATGCACTGGGTCAGACCCATGCTTCAGCCCAATGTGAATAATCAAATGTATGCTTTACTTTTGAAAATCCCTTGGGTATGGTGGGTGTGATAGAAAATCCTGTCACCATGCTGTGCAAGCATTTTCCCATGTAAATTAGATCTGAATTGTGAGGTCCCTAGTATACTTCCTGAGGCCCCTTCCCTTCTCTGGTAAGATTATGAATTGATTGTGTGTCTGCACATATAATCCCCTTCCTTTTATACTCCTTCATTGACCTGGTTATTATATGAAGACTGCTAAAAAGGAGGGTTACCTGCACCCTGAAAGTGGGCAGACTGGATTACTCTTATTTTCCTTTGTTCCACAGCCAAGTCCCTGGAACGAGGAACATTTATTTTCCAGCTCTGGTCCAAAGCTTGGTGAGACCTTGTTCCAAAGGAGGATGGACATAGGTTCACTGATGTAGCTGTGTCCTGGCCTGTTAATGGTCTTGAAGAGGAGGACCAAGCCCTTGCAGTGCAAAAAATACTGTAGTACTTGACAAACAAAGAATTTCAGTGTTGAATAGCAATGTTGCAAACAGTTGACGAGGATCTTAGTTATGCATCCTAATGTAGGTATTCCTTCCAGAGTGCACGAGGGCTTTCCATTTAATTTCTTTTCATTGGAAACTTTAGAAATATCTGAGCATTCAGTTTTATCTAAAAGACCATTAAAAAAAAGGAAAAGTTAAGAAGAAGATAATCACTGGCTGTCTCAAAGAAGATTAATGATGAGTCTCTCTCATTCTGAATAAAAGCACTAAGTCTTTGATGAGCTATATAAATAAATAATCCATGTCAAAAGTTCACTCTCTCTCTCACACACACACACCACACTCACATATACACCTACCAAACAGCTTTTATTGAAGCCAGATAGATGGGAATAGGCATAAATACAGGTGTCAGAAGCAGATGTCCAGTTCCCAGGCCCAAACGTGAATGCTCATTAAGTTGTCCACCCATCCACATGTACTGCAAATGTATTTTTTAGTGCTCTCAGGTCTCGTGCTTCCAAAGAGCAGTTAACACTCCGTAACACTTGCCACCTTTTGTTTGTACTGAAAAGTTAGATTTTAAGATCGTTAAGGCAGGGAGAGTCTCTTGCCATGTATTTGTATAGCACCTAGCACAATGGGAACCCAATCTATGTTGGGGTCTCTAGGCTCCATAATAAAACAATGATTACTGTAATTTCCTCAAATGTATTAATTAATCACAATTATTTGCAAAAATAGTTTGTGAATAGTTTTTGCTTTTTAGCTTGCCTGTATCTTTCCATTGACCTCAGTGGTCTTTGAAACAGACACTCTCTGACTTCATTGGGCTTTCCATCAGATCTTTTGCAAGCAATTTGGTGCCCGGGTTCTTTATTCTAAATCCGAGCTGTTTTGCTTGGACACACAGCTCATGTGGTATGCTTCTGTTCCCTGCGTAGATTAACAGAATTCATAGAAACAAACTTCCACTATAAACACTCATGATTATGAGCTCAGAATTCACTCTGCATAAACATCCTTCAATTATATTCATTTCAGACATGCTGGTTTTGGGTGACATTGCTGGCAGTGAACTCGTGCAGAAAGTGAATGCAGAAATGATGCAAATGCAGCCAAAGGACATTCACTTTACGATTCTAATAAATTTCTAATCACAGAAACTTTCAGGGTTGGAGGGCTGTTCTGACAAAGGGAAATCTTAGGTAGCATAAAGCTAACACAGGCCCTCGGCATGTCCTGCTTCCCCCTCCAGGTGTAGTTGACATTTCTGAATGGACTGAAGGCAGGAGGAGATAGACCTGGAATTCAGTGTCCCAACAATCTGCAGCTACCAGAAAGGTCCCTAATCTGAGAGTCACCTTTCTCCCTACCCTGCATGGATCACAGCTCATTCAGATCCAGGGATCTGGTCCTAGCTAGAACTTTTTTTTTTTTCTTTAAATGACAGTTCTGATTCTGGAGTCACCACACAAAAGAACTGGCTCACTGAGCCACCACAAACTAGACCAATCCGATCTCTGAGGTGCAGTGAGCAATGCAGCAAGTTCTCTGGCCTTGTCTACACTAGATTCATTTTCCTAAGATTTTGCAGTGTTGCTATCATAGCAGTGCAGATGCAGTGCCAGCAGCTACTGACAAGGGCTTAGCAGGAGTCAGAAAGGATTGGACATTTATATAGATAAGGAAATCCACTTTATCATAGTAAATATAAAACAAAAAACCAAGAACTCTGGAAGAGATATAAACCCCCAAGATTTGGGTCATAAGCCAACTTCTAACCACCAGGAGGCAGGGGGAGGTTTCAATAGAAACCTTCGTATTGCAGAATCTTTTCCTCTGAAACATCTGGTGTTGGCTGTGGTCAGATAAAAGATGCTAGAGCAGATGGACCACTGGTCTGATCCAGTATGATAATTCCTATGTCCCTAGCTACTATGTCATCTAGACCTAACACTCCCACGGCTGCTACCACTGCTGGACTGGTGTTCGCAACAGTAGGATATTTTAGGGATAAATAAGCTAAAGCAGAAACAGCCATTGAGTTTAAAAACACAGGTGATATGCCTCAGCAAAGCTATCATATCCTTCAGCAGTCAAAGGAAGTTTCAGGGCCTTAGGTAGTGACTTTGTAAAGCTTATGACTTGAAACTCTTCAAGAAATGTTGAAGTTTTTAGTTTTCTTGTTTAAATGTGTCTTTGCTGCTAGGGAAAGAACTTCTGCAGCTATGTGACGAAACCCATTACCTTCCAATCACTCTGTTTTATGTTCCTACACTAGACCCAACCAGCATCCAGGTGCTACTTGCACTAATTCATGGCAATGTTATCCAAGGACTAGATTGTCACAGCTCTTTCTCAGCCACACAGGGGAGTAAGGGGGATTTCCCCCTGCTCAGATTGTGATTCAGGCTGTGATGAGGAAAGCAGCAATTACTCACCAACTCTCTTCCTGTGGGCAGATAAGGGCGAGAAGTGGGAGGAGCCCCAGTCTATCCCCACCCATACACCACTGATCTAACACCCTGAACTATGGAGGTGGGGCCTAGGTCTACTTGGCAGAGGGAGGATGTAGGTTAACACTGAGGAGAGATGAGCTACTGAGGAAGGTAGACCAGCCACCAGTGAGGACATTTGGAATCTGAGACAGCTACCACGGAACACACGAGATTTCAACCTGTGACCAGACACTGCTCTAACCCCTTGAGCCACATACACATTGTGATCCCTTTCTTTCCAGCAACTTTCCCTGAATCTGAACTACAGAGCCACTGTTGGAGACATTACACAGTTATTTAACATTTGTACTGTAACATCCAAAGTCCCTGCTCCAAAGAGCTAACAGACTAAAAGATAAGACATCTTTTAGTGAATGAGACAAACAAGTGGGCCTGGCTGTGGGATGAAGAGACAGGGCCAAAGATATAGTGAGTTGTGCACAATTCTTAGCCAGTTAGTAGCACTGATCTCAGCTTGCCACCTGCCTAGCTGTTGTGGGGGTTTCCTATATGAATCATTGGATAGGTGAGACTTTGGGGTGGGTCTAGGAGGATAAAGTGATGGCTACATTGATTTTGACTGTGGGGAGGGGCGGCTCCTGCTTGTGATGGGCAGCATGGGAGAAACGCAATATGCTTGTTGGAGAAGTAGATTTGCAAGATATCAGCTAAGATAGTAGTCAAAGCCATGTATGCTGATGACATCACCCAGAGACAGGCTGTAGAGGCAGAAAAGGAGTTCCCTCACCTCTGCCCCAGAGGGCACCTTGAGGGACCCCCACTGAAAGAGGGAAGGGGAGGTGAGGACTCACCACTAGAGTGCATTCTCATGGCTGGGTGTTATATAACAGGCTCTTCTCTCTCCTCTCCTGATGACAACACTCCAGTCCGACAGTGGTCTGTCTCCTCTCATGACTCAGCCCCTCAGGGCAGGTCACTTTAAAGTCTCTCCCCTTCCAGAGAGACAAAGTCCAACAGTCTAATGTCCTCACAAAACTCTTTAGCCCCAACTTTGGGCCCAGGGGTCTTCCCATGCCTCTCTTGAGGCTCTAAATTGCCATTATCCCTGTTATGTTAAGGGGCTTCTCAGGGCCTTATACCACCTTACCAGTGACTAATAGGGAAACCTTGGCCATCCTACTCCCCTGAGTTGCAGTTCAGGTACCCTAAGACAGGCAGTCACGGTTCCGTACACCAGACTCCTTGCTGCTACCTCTCTGGACTTCTTTCTACCCAGCCTGTCTCAGGCCTTCTCCCCAACATCCTCTCTAGGTTCACCCTTCTTTCAGGGCCAGGAGTCTCCAGATGCTCCCGTGGAGTCTCCAGACAGTATCCCAAGCCATAAAATATAAACAAAAACCCACTTCCACCCTTTCTGGGCTTGACTTTACGTCCCTCTCAACTTTCCCCTACTCTATTCCCTGATTGAATGCTACTCAGGGGTCTCTACCTGGAGTTTCAGTTACTGCCCTTTTGTTAGAGATTCTCACCAGAGCCTGCTCCACTCCAGTGGCTGCCTCTCTCTTGGCCTCCTCCCAGACTTCTCTGTTCAGAAGAGAATCCCAAGACAAACTCTTCCCCTGGGCTTCCTCCTTGACCCTACTGGTGTCTCCACTCCCTAGCGCCAGATAGTGCCTACAGAGTCCTTCACTGACTGCATATACTACCCTTGTTTGTCTTTGGGCACAGCAGCCTCAACATATGAGGCTATGACCGCCACTTTCTTCATTCATTTTCAGTTACATTTTTTAAATATATCCTTTCACTCAGCCTAGTATCCTTTAGGAAACACAGCAAGGCTTTCTTTGCATTATTCCATTTTCTTGACATTCTCATGAGTCCCTTTAGGGAAAAATCTTTGATTCCAAGTCGACCCAGTTTTTTCACAAAGAAACTTTCTTTCCATAGAACATTGCCCACAGTGCCATTGACCATGATCAGCGGTTTCTCTGGTTTTGTACACAGCCTGTCTTTATGTCTTTTTAATAATTTAATTTAAGGCACAATTACCTGTTAACACTCTAACAATGACTACTTCACTTTTCTATCCTGACTAAGGAGTATAATACAGTATTATCTTCAGTCTGTGAGTATACATCAGGGGTAGGCAACCGATGGCACGCGTGCCAAAGGCGGCACGCAAGCGGATTTTCAGTGATACTCACACTGCCCGGGTCCTGACCACCAGTCCCAGGGGCTCCGCTGCTGGCCTGGGGTACCGGCCACCGTCCCCCTGCCAGCTGGGGTTCTGTCCACCAGCCCCACTCAGCCCGCTGCCAGCCCAGGTCCTGGCCACTGGTCGGGGGGACTCTGCTCCTCGCCTGGGGTCCTGGCTGCTGGCCCGGGCTCTGCAGCTGCCCCCAGCTGTGGCTCACTGGCCCCTGCCTGGGGCAATGAGGGGTGCAGACAGGGGCAAGAGGGGGTGCAGCTCAGCACCCCCACCTTAAAAATGGTTCCAGCGCCACTGTACTGGGACATTTTAAAGTCCTGATTTGCTACTTACATCACTATCACGCCACGTGGAACAGCGCACTGCATTTGACGTTGAGAAAAGACTGTACATACAAGAACTGGAATCAGAATTTTCTGACAGATTTCGAGATTTCCAGAGATTTGGCCCAATGCTTTCTTTTCTAATTAAACCTGAAAAGTTCAATGAAACCGACTTGAATTTGTCTGTATTTCAGTGGATGGGTGTTGAAGATTTCGAAATACAGCTCATTCAGTTAAAAAGCTCAGAATTGTGGGCATCAAAGTTTGGAGATCTGTGGAGTGCACTTGAAGCTACCCAGAGAGGTCATGGGGCCTCTATTCTGACCTGCTGGACGTCCCTGCCAGTGAAATTTAACTGTCTGAAGAAAATTGCGTTTGCAATGCTTTCAGCATTTAGATCCACATACCTGTGTGAACAGGTATTTTCACACATGAAATCTGTCCTCTGTCCCCCTTGGAGCCAGTTAACAACTGATCACTCAGAAGCTTGTGTGCAGCTTAAAATATCCAAATACATGCCAGACGTTGGAAAACTCAGCAAGGAAAAGCAAGGGCAAGGATCACACTAAACTGATAAGATCTGCATTTTAATTTAATTTTAAACATTTAAAAAACCTTATTTACTTTACATACAACAATAGTTTAGTTATATATTATAGACTTCTAGAAAGAGACCTTTTAAAAACATTAAAATGTATTACTGGCATTCAAAACCTTAAGTTAGAGTGAATAAATGAAGACTCGGCATACCACTTCTGAAATGTTGCCGACCCCTGGTATACATCATAGAACCTTTGTCCTTTTGTTTCCTTAGGACACAGTTCTTGCCATACCTTGCAAGCTCCTTCATGACCACACTTTTAAATTCTTATATACTTACAAGTATCTTAATATCCACCTTCTCATTTCTTAGAGCCTGTTTAGCTGCTTTATCAGCCATCTCATTTCCAGCTCATCATCCAGCATCTTGAGAGGCTGACCTGGGATTCTGGTAGCCCTAACAAAGAGAAGTAGAAGTAGCAGGTATAAATATGAGGAAAGGCTGAGTTCACAACATGAACTGACAGGATAGGAGGGTGATGCTTGTTCTCCATGAATAGGAAACAATCTACTGTTGAAAGAAAAGGAGTACTTGTGGCACCTTAGAGACTAACAAATTTATTATAGCATAAGCTTTCGTGAGCTACAGCTCACTTCATCAGATGCATACCGATGAAGTGAGCTGTAGCTCACGAAAGTTTATGCTATAATAAATTTGTTAGTCTCTAAGGTGCCACAAGTACTCCTTTTCTTTTTGCAGATACAGACTAACACGGCTACTACTCTGAAACCAATCTACTGTTGTGAATTCCTTCCCTTAGAAGGTAATGAGAAACCAAAATCGTTTTCACATTCTCTCCTTGAACCAGCACAGGTTTCTCCAGGTGGTCGAATTAGCCTCAGAATTTTGGCTTGTAGCTTTTGGATCCTACACATAATTTGCAATGAATACTGTATATTTTAGTGAAATCTAAAGGTCAGATTATTATCCTTTAGAAAAATTTTAGAGCTTTAAAAAAAGACAAGTAAAGCAATAAATTGTATAGCTGCACAGAAACAATCACTGAACATAAGCCAGGTATTGTTTCAATCATATAACCATGGAAATAATGTTATAGGCAAGTTGCAGAGCCAGGGAAAACAAAGTTAGATTTGATTTTTCACAATAAGGTACAAGGAACATTTTATTAGGTGATTTAGCTGTCTCGGTATCCAAATCAGCCTGGCTGATAAAAAGCAGCCAAGCTGCAAAATACTGATCATTTTTATTTTGTTTCAAACAAGTTAGATTTTCCAATCCCCAAATTTTCCATTCCTATACAATTTTCTAAAGTGGAGACAAAGGCGCTTTTTATATGACTCTTTAAAGGAGTTGGGTTCAGTCCCACCAATGCCTTGTCATAGCAATGGATTTGAGTTTGGGGTGGTGGTTGGCTCATGTACCAGGATTACATGATAGAAGCTCGAGGGCCAGGTTTACTGTAAGATGTAGCCTGCTGAATCTGAGGAGAGAGAGACCTTTAGGGAGCAGGAAGGAGACCAGTCAGGAAAGGACTGTTGGAGAAATAGGCTGTGATAGGGTCCCTAGACTGGAACCCGGAGTAGATGGAGAGCCTGAGTTCCCCTTCAAGCTTGCTGTGCTGAGGAAGGTGGTATGAAACCCACACACACCCCCAGCACAAAAGGCAGGAGGACTGTTGATCTTGGAATTGGGCTCAAGGGCCAGCCTGAAGCTGCTGGAAAAACTTAGTTTTGTGGAACTTTTTGTTTTGTTTGGACTTTATGATTTGAACATACAGGAATCTGCCCATCCGAGAGCAGCAGATGAAAGGGCTGGCACCAAGCAAGAGGAAAATAAGGCATGGAACACCAGGTGCTAAGAAGGGTAAGGTGACTGTGTCACAGGGCTACAGCAATGGCCTGCAATAATGAGGGAGTGTAAGGACAGGATTAACTTTCCTCAGTGGTTGGACATTATCTACACCCAGTAAAGCAGCAGATACTAATTTGCATGGGGGAACCTTGGATCAGGCTGCTTTCCCTGAACTTACGTCCCCATAGAATCTGTATTAGGCTATGGTTTTAACTCCTCTTGGAGAAGGGGGCAAATTCTGCCTTCTAGCTTCCAGATCTTAAGACTTGGTACTATATAATTATGTTCTTATTAACTTTATAGCAGGTTAGCTATACCTGGGCTATTACACCTAACTGTTTATCAGTGAACTGGCCCATAACATCCAAAGGTGCTTCTGTATCTACCCTTGGATCTCTTTTCTAATGCATTTCTGCATAAACTTTGTAGCTCTGGTTATGATAGTAAAAGTGAAATTACAGCCTTGTCTTAAATAATTTAAAAACTTTCTGGCAAGTTGCTATTAATTCATACCATGTTCCCTTTTCTTTCTGGCTCTTATAGGCTCTGCTATTGAAGCAAAACCAGAAATAAATCTCCTGTGATAAGGGACAAGAAACCAAAAAGTTTCTCCCTGTTGTTACCATTTTCAGAGATTAGGCCATCTGTGTTGGGGCATCTATCTCGGCTTTGTGGACCCACCCTCTGCAGAAATTACATGGTCTGAATACTGCACCTGGGACTTCAAGTTACATTTGGATGATTTAAAATTCAAACCAGCTTGCTGCAGCAAGCTAAACACAAACTCCAAACAACTTTAATCCTCTTGGATATTCCTCACCAAAACAATCCCATCCAGAAAAACTGAGCACATGGCCTCCTGAATATCTGCTAAATTCAATCCATTAACCTTGGAAACCTTTGGGGGAATTAAAGACCACAAAGCATCACAGTGAATTCTAAATATCCCTTCTTCTGAGAAACACAGCCTTTGATGGTCTTCTGAATACAGCTCCACTTCCCAGCACCCAACAGGACTATCATATCCAGTGTAGGGATACTACACCTGTAGGAGTTGAACTATAGTCAAATGTGAACTGTTGACAATACCTCTATACTGAATACAAGTTTGTAATACAATCAGTGCTTAATTTGTGCCAGGGCTTGCCAGGACTGAGCCCTGGCACCTCTGGGCTTGGCAATTCATAGCCCTGGCACCTCTGCTGCATCAGTTATGAAATTAAAAAAATTGTTTGAGCCTAGCACCTCTTTCATTTCAAATTAAACACTGGATACAAGTATAAATGCTCCAGCTAGAGAATCTGAATCTGGTTTGTTTTATTCTGTTTTGGGGGGGAGGGGGGGTTATTAAAAGCTCTGATTCAGAATTTAAGAACCATGGAAGCTTGGAGCTTGTAAGTACAAACTACTTGAGTTCAAGTATAATGAATACAAATCAGTCCTGATTAACTGAATTTTACTTTTTCAAAACTCTAGGTTAACCCAAGGTCTAGTGCAACCAAATCCATCTTTCTTGGCCTATTGGCTGCTTTTGACACTGTCAGACATACTCTTCTTGAAATCCTATCACCCCTAGGCTTTTGTGGCTCTGTCTTCTCCTGGTTCTCTTCTTAACTGTTTTTTCACTCCTTCAGTTCTTCTTTGGTGGGATTTATGTTCCTGTGATTGGGTGTATTCCCCAAACAGTGACAAAAGGGTAAACTGGAGCAGGAGAGCTCAATTAAGGCTGCTCCTGAAGGGTAGGCCTGGCTTAATTAATGATGAAACTCAGCTGGGAATGAGCTGAACCATTAGTTTAATCAGAGGACGTTTGGAGCAGAAAGACACTCCATACCATGCCATGCGACTGGCCAAGCTGGTGCAAGATGGAGGATTTTTTTTTATCCCAAATGAAGTCACTCTAGAAACTGAAGAAGAGTCTATTAGAAAGGGAGAGTGGATATAAAGTAGGGAAAAAAGAAAAGAGTAGAAACAGAATCAGGTAATGATGTTATCAGCAAAAAAGCAAAGCTGAGGAAAGGAAATAAACCAAAATGTTGTAATTGTAAAATCCCTAGCTAAAGAAATAAGATTAGGTAATCTTAACCCTGTTCAAGTAGTTGAGTAGATTAATAAACCCATAGGGAATACTATAAGAGGCAGGAGGCTGCAAGATACTGATCTTTTAGTGAATGTAAAAACAAGGAAAAAGCTGATGAAGTCCTAAAAACTAAAATGCTTGGGGAAGTTAATATAAGTTGCCAATAGCCAAAGTATTTGACTGAACTAAAGGAGGTAATATATGGTGTGCCATTAGAACTGACCAATGACCAGATTATTAAAAGCACAGGAGAAGATAAAGTGAGTGATTAATTAGTAAATGAGGAAGAGAAAACAAGCCAACAACAGCTGTACTGATTGCATTTAAGAGAGGGAGTCTACCTGAGAGAGTCAGATATTCAGGACCAAGACATACATCTCCCTTCCTTAAGGTGTTATAAGGGCATGAAGCAGCTGTTTGTAAAGTGGGGGGGGAATACAGTAAATATGGGGGAGAGCATTCCTATGAAAATTGTGCAGAAGGGACAGAGGTCAAACGTAGTAACTGTGTTGGCAATCATAGTCCATCATATAGAGGGTGTACTAAGGCAAGCTAAAGAGATGCAGAAAACAAAAATTGTTTATCTTATCATTTATCTTACGTGGAAGCTGTAAGAAAACAATCAGCTCAGGAAAAGGGTAACTGCTGATGGCCTCAAGGGACCATTCAAAGTGAAAGGTTTCAGAGGAACAGCCGTGTTAGTCTGTATCCGCAAAAAGAAAAGGAGTACTTGTGGCACCTTAGAGACTAACCAATTTATTTGAGCATGAGCAGTTTCCACGGTATACATCTGATGAAGTGAGCTGTAGCTCACGAAAGCTCATGCTCAAATAAATTGGTTAGTCTCTAAGGTGCCACAAGTACTCCTTTTCTTTATTCAAAGTGAAGTGGTTAGTTAACACCTTTCCAGTCATGGGGGCATGGTGGGGGAGGAAGCTGAAGCAGGGTATTTATCTGCTAAATCAGAGTTGGACCTGCTTTTCAGTCTAAGAACTAGAGTGGGTCTGAAGCAGCAATTAAATCCCAGAGCATCAAAAGTGCTCACTAATTTTGCATGCTTTAGGGCTTGTCTACACTTAAACTACTACAGTGGCACAGCTGTGCTGCTGTAGCACTTCAGTGTAGATGTTACCTAGGTTGATGGATGGTAGTTAATCCACCTCCCCAAGAGGCTGTAGCTAGGTTTTCTTCAGAAGAATTCTTCCATTGACCTAGCACTATCTATGCCAGATTTAGGTCAGTTTAACTCTGCTGCTCAGGAGGTGTGGATTTTTCACACCCCAGTTAACATAGTTGAACCAATCTAATTTTCTGGTGTAGACCAGGCCTTAATGTTTGGATACCCAACTTAGAGCAATTTAAAGCAGCCTGATTTTTAAAACTGGGCACCCAAAAACTGAGGCACCCAAAATTAAACAAACATAATTGTTATTCATGTGCAATTGTTACATTAAAGCATTTTTAATAGTAATAGAGATGTAATAAATTATTCTGTTAACTCATAGTTCACTAGTAAACAGGAAACGGAATATGTATCTCTTTTAGAGGAAAGGGTTTTCTTTAAGGTAAATATCAGTAGAACTTTCCCTTCAAGCTAGTCGGACAGATTTGGAAAATTCTTGGAAAGTGAACAGATGCTGCAGCTGTGCAGTTAGAAGGCAGGGAAAGGTTACAGCATGCCTGAGAGAGAATAGCACTCAATATGCCAGAAATGCTGCCTTACATCCCCAGAAGAGAACAAGTACCGGCTGTTTATTTTACTTGTTGAGCAGGAATTTTCTCTATCTCTGACCAAGCAGCTGGTACTGTGGTGAATGTCCTGTTTGAGGTTGGGTTTTTTGGTTTGTTTTTGCCAGTAGTATCGTACCAAGGCCATAACTTCAAAGACATTTGTGCCTAGATCAAAATAAATAAACCAGCTTCCCCATATCACTCACAATCAGATGGGCTTGTACAGAAGTTGAATAAAAGTCTAACCTCCATGCTGTCAGTGTTTATGTAAGACCTCAGATCTTCCCCAGCCTCTCACCTACGTCAGTCCACTGGGGAGTTGAACAGTCTTTCAACTCTCTATATATTTGGCACACCAACAGGTCACTACCACTGCCAATTAAAGTGGCCATTCACCTGCTCCCTCTTCATTACCATCATAACAGTGTCTGGAAAATAGATTCCTATAAACAGTTATATCTAATTTTGTGCAAACACCTACCTCATAAGCCCTACAAACACCGGGACTTCAGCCTCATGAGACTTTATCACTGATCAGTTAATTGAACTGGTCAGCATCACAGACACCCGACTACAAAGTTGGTGTTAGCTCACCTCACACACACCCCTACGCATAGGTGCTGGAACTAGGGGTGCTGCAACACCTCCTGGCTTGAAGTGGTTTCCATGATATGCAAGGTTTACTGTTTGGTTCAATGGCTCTCAGCACCCCACACTATATAAATTGTTCCAGCACTCCTGTTCCTACTACTCCCCAAACTCAATTCACCACAAACACAAACGTAGAGAGGAAAAATCTGGAAGTAGAGTAGCCATTCTATTGCCTTTCAGCCGCAAACATAAGAGAATTGCATTCAAATCAAAATCCTTTGAGTGAATCCACTTATTCTGTGAATCCAAAGACAAGGCTAACTTGAGCATCTTGTGAACCTTTTGACACCAAAGACCTCCTAGAGGAGCTGATAGAGACATGGTTATGAAATTCAGAAAACTCATTGTTTTAGGCGACTCCAAAATCTAGTCCTGTGATGCCTTTAATATGATAGTCCAAAACCTCCTATCCTTGTGTTTCTCACAAGTAATCTCCAGACTCACATATTCTACTACCCTGTCCATGGACTGGATCCTCTGGCTGAATGTGGACAGAAGAAAAAACCCTTTTCCTCTGGAAATAACTCTCTCAGGGGTGAAAGTAAATAGAGTGATTTACCGGTACACTGAGGCCAGTTCCAGCCCCTGGAAGGGGCAGGGCCTAGGGCAGAAGGGGGGGGCTGAGGGGGTCAGAGCCAGTCCCAGCCCACCCTGTAAGGTAAGTGCCCCTCCCCTTCCCTCCCCCACTGGAGTAGCAGTAGCAGCCCGGGGCTCCAGGGGCTATTTAAAGGACCTGCTTCTACTGCCCCGGTCCTTTAATTAGCCGCCGGAGCCCTGGGGAAGTGGCGGGGCTCCAGCAGCTATTTAAAGGACCAGGGCAGCAGAGGCAGCTGGAGCCCCAGCCCTTTAAATAGCCCCTGGAGCCCCCGCTACCCCAGGGCTCTGGGGGCTATTTAAAGGGCCTGCAGCTCCCCTGCTTCTGCTGCCCCGGTCCTTTAAATAGCCGCCGGAGCCCTGCAGCCGCTAACCCAGGGCTCCAGCAGCAGGGCTCTGGAGGCAATTTAAAGGGCCTGGGGCTCCAGCCACTGCTGGGAGCCCCAGTCCCTTTAGATTGCCCCCTGGGGAAGCCGGGCTGCCACAGTACGGTGCACCGGCTCTTGCCAGTACGCCATACCGGGACGTACCGGCTTACTTTCACCTCTGCTCTCACTACTGCAAGAACAGAAACCACCATCATGTTCTGCCCCTGAAAACTCTTGCACCCTGACAAACTTCATAATTTACTTATAGAAAACTCTACCAAACTAAGAAGCCAAAGAGTAGAAGAATTAATGAGGCATTATATCCACTCCTTGACTCCTGCTATAGATACCTGTGACTGACAATAGGTTCTGATATAAGGAATTTCTATTCAACTGCTGAAAAGGAGGCAAAGAAAGCCTCCATCTCCTCTGCCACAGAGACAGCAAAGTTATACCTGGCAGAACTTCTGGTCTAGAAATTGGTTTTGCCTCCACTCACCTCAAGAACACAGCTCCATCTATTGAAAAGAATTTTTTATCTTATTTCACAGAAATGGTTGCCCACATTTAGGATGACTTCCAAGTCCACCAAGAAGAAGCCAAGAGCAACACAATCAGTTTCTCTTTTTCTCACTGTGATCGAGGAATCAAGCAAAACTGAAGAATATTTCTGTCTTTAGCTCCTTGAAGCAGATCTGGTCACCAAGAGCTGTTTTTATGTCTTATTTTCTTTGGTTTAAGTCTCCTCTGCTGCATTCTATAACTGCATTTCCTCTCATTTTAACCACCTTTTCAGACCTCCACCAACACTGTGTGTTCAATTCACCAATTTCCTCTCATGACGGATATATATGTCTATTGTAACCCGAGGGGAAAATCACCCACACTTGCTTCCCTGTTTTGGGCTCTTTCACACAGCTGTTAGAAGTGGCATTTATTAGTTCCATGCTAACGGGTCATTGACTCGCTGACAACTTTGAATCTCTTTTTAATAGAAGGCAAGGTGCCTGATGTCCCATACGGTACGTAAACACAGATGACCTGATTCCTTCTCCAGTTCAAGGTAACAGCGTTTCAAACACTAGTGCTGAAGAAGTTGTGTTTAAAGGCAGTGTCAGCTGATAAATTTATGCCTCCTGGGTGAAGGATGCCTTCTATTAAAATTCCTGTTTAAAGAATATAATATTTTACAAAATAAAATGTTTGTGTCCACAGAGCGGTTACGTTTGCAATACTGAGCCCTGAAAACATATTTTAGCGATTACATTTTATATTTAAAATTATGTACCCTGTACTGTATAGCATCCTCCAAGGATGTAGCATACAATCTGCCTTCTTTAAGGGCTGGTCAACACTGAAAAGTTACATTGGCACAGCTATGTCTCTCAGGGATCTGGAATAATTCTTCTGTCAACCTCACTACCGAGCTCGGGGAGGTGGATTAACTACAGTCACGGAAGAACCCCTCCCATCACTGTACAAAGTGTCTACACTGAAGCATTACAGCGGGGAAGGTGCAGCTCTGCAGCTGAGCCACTGAAGCATTTCAAGTGCAGAAAAACCCTAAGTCCCAGAGGTGCCAACTTTTCAAATTGCCAAGGGGTGCTCAAGCCCCAGCTCTATGCCAGGCCCCACCTCCCACTCCACCGCTTCCCCCAAGGCCCCACCCCTGCTCCACCCCCACCTTGCCTCTTTCTGCCCAGTTCCGCCCCCTCCCCCAGCACGCCACATCCTTGCTCCTCCCCCCTTCCTCCCTGCACTCCACGAAACAGCTGATCACTGCAGGTCGGAGGCGCGGGGAGGCGCTGATCTGCGGGGCCCACTGGTGGGCGGGAGGCACTGGGGGGTGGTGGGGAGCTAATAGGGGGGCCGCCAGTGGGTGCTCACCACCAACCATTTTTTCCTGTGGGTGCTGCAGACCCAGTGCACCAATGGAGTCGGCACTTATGCTAAGTCCAATATTTTTTATTTCTTCAGTAGGTTAATAGTGTCCCTTTGAGGTTATATGAGCAAAAGGCGAAGGTGGGCCTAATACAGCTGGGCAAAATTATTCATCCAGAACTTTTTTTCAGGAAAAAAATGCAGATTTGGGAATACCAAAACATTTTGTGAGCTTATGCTCTTTTCACGGAATTGTGAGTGCCTAAAAAACCCAAATAAAAAAGGCAAACTGTTTTACTTTGACAGGTTTCAGAGTAACAGCCGTGTTAGTCTGTATTCGCAAAAAGAAAAGGAGTACTTGTGGCACCTTAGAGACTAACCAATTTATTTGAGCATGAGCTTTCGTGAGCTACAGCTCACTTCATCGGATGAAGTGAGCTGTAGCTCACGAAAGCTCATGCTCAAATAAACTGGTTAGTCTCTAAGGTGCCACAAGTACTCCTTTTCTTTTTGTTTTACTTTGACCATTTTTAAATAAAACATTTTGCTATTTGGGTTTGAAACAATTTTGTCTCAAAATTTCCTTCCAAGCTGAATCTGTGTATCTATGGTTTGTGTGTTCCATTGCTTCCCACTGCCCATGTATTATGTATGTCATTGAACATGTTAAAATGATTAAAAAATTAATAGCTAACAAAATAATTTTCAAAAAGAAAAGGAGCTAACTTCTTTGAAACCTCCTTTGGCTCCTCCAGTTCTTTTTGTCAGATCCATTCTCTTTAGGTCGAAGAGCAAAACTCAAGACTCAGAATAATATGCAAAAATGTACACTTACAATTCTCCTTTACTTGTTGAATTAACAAATTTATTTGGGCATAAACTACACCATTAAATTAGGCTTGAATAAATTTGTAAACTGGACACCATTAAATTAGGCTTGAATAAGAACTGGGAGTGGATGGGTCATTACACAAAGTAAAAACTATTTCCCCATGCTAATTTTCCCCCTACTGTTACTCACACCTTCTTGTCAACTGTTTGAAATGGGCCATCCTGATTATCACTACAAAAGGTTTTTTTTCCTCCTGCTGATAATAGCCCACTTTAATTGATTTGTTTCATTAGAGTTGGTATGGCAACACCCATTTTCTCATGTTCTCTGTGAGTGTGTGTATATATATATATATATATATATATATATATACACACACACAGATACACACAGAGAACATATATATATTCCTATTCAATATATATATATATTCCTATTGTATTTTCCACTCCATGCATCTGATGAAGTGGGTTTTAGCCCATGAAAGCTTATGCCCAAATAAATTTGTTAGTCTCTAAGGTGCCACAAGTACTCCTCATTCTTTTTTCTGATACAGACTAACACGGCTACCACTCTGAAATTTATTGGATTAACCCTGATGGCCCACACAAAATACTGGAGATCAAAGATGAGGTCCAGATTGTGAATGATCTCTCTCTGGATGCATGGAGATGAGGAATGTGCAAAGAGCCTTTGAGGTCCTTTTTTAACACACACTAGAGTGAGTCACATTTGCTGTCCTTGTACTTCCTTGAGGCAGTAGCCCCTTCAAAGGGGACAGGGAGAAAGCATGTGCTTCACCTGCCTGAAGAGTGGTGCACTAGGCTAGTTGCCTCTGCCCACCAGAGAGCTCCAAAAGCCCCCCGTAAGCAGGCCAGTTTCCCTAATACATGCCAGTTCCCTCTTAAAGGGGAGGAGATGCATTCAGCACATACCATTACACAAACTTCATTTTTCAAAACTTATTTGCAGGAAACCTTTAAAGAAACCCAATTGAATTATTTGAGCAGAAAAGAAAGTCTGAAATATGCTTATTTTGTTTTTATCAATGGGAAACACTTCTCTCTCACACACACAGACATTTGAATGAAATGCTTGCATGTATTGCATTGATTCATAGATTCCTAGGCCAGAAGGTACAATTGTGATAATCTATTTTGACCTCCTTCACAACACAGGCCATAGAACTTCCCCAGAATAATTCCTAGAGCAGATCTTTTAGAAAAACATCCAATTTTTATTTAAAAATTGCCAGTTATGGTGAATTTACCATGGCCCAGGGTAAATTGTTCCAGTGGGATGTTAAAATCTATCTCCTCTGCTTCTCCCAATATTTTTATTAGATAAAATATATACCCAGTAGTCCAAATTATGTTCAGTTCATGTCAGCACACTTCAGGTGGAGTTCTACCCCTTAGGATGATTAGGATCGCAGTCCCACAAATACACATGTGTAACTGTACACACGAGCAATCCCATTGAACACATACTTCACTATAGAGCTATTCACGTGAATTCTAATTACTCACATGGGCAACTATTTGTGGGAACAGTCCTAAACTTGTTGCCTTTATGTTTTTTAAGTTAAGAATTCACTCCAAGCTTCTCCCATGACAGCATAGTTAGACAAAAGCAAAATAAGCTGTCCCATTTCAGATCTTTGCACCTGAAAACATTTGAACAGCTCACCAAATCACACAACGTTCAAAGATCAGGTTTTTTATAAATATCTCTAATTACAGCACTGCCTCCTGCCAGTTTCAGGGCAACTGCACCAGTCTTCCCCCTCCAGCAAGGCAACCCACTTTAGGTTCTTGGCTCCCAGTCGTTAGCTCTCCTAGACACAGGCCTGCATCTCTCACTCACTCCTAACTGGGGATTAGAAGGCTGCACAGCTCCCTGGATTACACTGTGATAGCCCCAGCAAGCCTAACTTCCTACACAGGCCAGGCCTGCCTCTAGCTTTCTCGCTGAAGACTATAAGCCGTGTATTGCCTGCAGTATAAGCTGCCACACAGCTCTTTCTAAGCAAACACATTTATTCTGAAGGTGAAAGCATTACAGAGAACACGTATAAAAAAACAAGATAAGTTCCTATACATATGCTAAAGCTTACCAGAGTTCATCCATCAGCCTTATGGGGCCCTAGTAGGCCAGGACCTTCCAATACTTCCACAAGGACTGCAGCCCCCTCCCCCTTAGACAGAAGGTCCTGTCCATTTGCTGGATCAGAAAGAAGGCCCCTTGTCAGTTTAAACTCGGGCTATTTATCCAAAAGTCCTTTCATTGTCTGATGGTGTCAGGAGAATTCAGTTTCAACTAGCATATGATACCCTCTGCAGGTGGTGGTATCTCTCTGGAGGTGTCAGTACCCAAGTGGATTTATCCAATCAACCTGGCTGATTTGCCTCAGACACCACCCACTGTTTTTAGTTCCTGGAGGAGGTGTGATAGCCCTCCTCTGTAGAGTATAAACAATTATACATAAACCATTCCTTTAACACAATGGATCCCAAAGATACTGTGTGGGATTGCAATATCTGTCACACTTCCACACCCGAGCAAACCAGACAGATGTACAGAAACTCAGGTCCAAGCTTGACACAAATTGCACAAGCTCAGAAAAGCAGGTAGATATTAAAGCACAATTAGCATTCTCTATGCAGCTTGGAAAGGCACTTGAATACATAAGCCACAGCACACAAGAGAAAAATGGGAAACCAAGTTTCAAGGTAGCATAGAAGATTATTCCTGGGCAGATTTTCTCCAGAACGCTCAAACCTGACCACCACATTGACTCATAATGAGTGCCTGTGTGCCAGTGACATTTGTTGCAAGAACACAGAAGCAGAGAAATTCATCACCACACCATACCCCATTTTGTAGGTGCATATAAATGCAGGTACATAGGTTGATTTAACTGCAAGCACTTGTACCTACTTTTTGTTATAACCACAATTCTGAGCCCTCAGTTAATTGCGGATATAAAATCAGGTGCCATTATAAAAAGTTAGGCCCTTTTTATCTAAGTGCTGATGAAATATATTTATATTTGCAGCCCATTATTTCTAATGAAAGCGACTGTCTTTAGGCATAGTGTGAACATTTATAATCTGTTCACAAATCATAAACTACGAAGGGTCACCATTAAAATTGTTAAAGCTTTATCTTTCCAAGTAGGTAATATTACTATGGTATAGGAGATAGTCCCTATACAGTATTTCGTATAGGGAATACTTCTGAAGCATTAATTACTTTTCAAAGGCATCAGTAAATATATTAACAGTGACCACTGTATCTTCATCTGCATTACATTACAACTGTTGAATTTCTAGCATACAAACATTTCTGTATCAGATGATAGATGACCAGAAAAATAAATAAATCCTTAATATTCTCTCTATACCCACTTCTATTCCAACTCTGCTTGACTACTTGACATTTTATTTGACCCGTGAACTACAAAACAGGATAAACAGACAGTGTGTTTTTCAAACATCTTATTGAAACCAGACAAAACAGCAGCAGCTATAATTAATGAAGAGAAGCTGAGTAAAAATCCATAGGTTTATAGGAATTAGAAATGGAAAAGACCAGTTAGGCCTTCCATCCATCTCTCTGCTAATACAAAAATATTCCTTACAGTATATTTTGCAGTACTTTCTCTAGAATCACTTTAAAAGTCCCAGCCAATAGTATTTCCATCACTTCCCTTGAGAGACTTTCCACAATACACAACAGATCTCACTGTTATAAGGACTTTTCCTGTTAGTGAACCTAAATTTCCCTTTTCTAATTTCATCCAATTAATCTTAGTTATACCCCTTTGCTCCACTTAAATAAACCCTCTCAGTCCTTGGTGTTTGCAGCCTTTATATAAGTGTATACTGTCATTTCCCCTTAATCATAGTTTAACCTGTATGTATTTAGCTGTTTTAATCTTCCTTAATAAAACAGTCCTGCCATGCCAACCGACATTTTTTTTAATTTTTCTCTGAGCTCCCTAGACTATATCTCTATCATTCTAGCAATAAGCTGGCCAGAGTTGAATGCAACACCGTATTCCAGGTACTGCTTCACAGGAGCTGTGTAAACAAGGATTGTTGTCTCCTTTTTCTGTGATATGATGTCTCTGTATGCAGCACAAAACTTCAATGGCATTATTTGCTGCCATATTACTTTGCAAACTCCTGTCTATATAGATTCTATCAACATGTGCAGTGTTTTACAGGATCAGAGCCTTATTTTCTTTATTTTTCTTGTTACCGATGGACTTTAAAAAAGAAATTCAGTATCTCCACCATTTCTGAGTCATTATTAATTTCAATCCCCTTCCCATTTATTAATGAGCCTGTAAATTTTTCTCTGGTTTACCTTTTCTCCTGATATATTTGTAGAAGTCCTTCTTATTCTCCGTAGGTCCTTTTGCTGCCATTTATATAATTTTGTTAAATTTTACCAAATTCCAATGGGAGTTAAAAAAAAAAAGAAAGAAAGAAAAGAAAACAGAATGCAGAAAAAACTCTGTGCGCTGCTTTAAGGCATTTTGGGACATGATCTGCTTCCATTGCACAATGCCCATAACTGTTTCTTGAAAATGTGTGGGACGGCACGTAGCAATATCTCACAATATGATCAGGTATGGAGTACATGCAGACAGACCTTAGGAATTCTTGTCACAGACTGCACAATGACTGAATCTTTGTCTCAGTGACTTCTCTAAACAGAAAGTACTCTGTCATTCTGATTCCTCCATAAGCTATACAGAGGCATTGGTCTGCTCTGTGGAGTAAGCTCATAAAACTGTAGGCCCTTGTATGTAATTTACAAACTACTAAAATTACTTTTAAGCAGAAACATTGTCACCTACAAAATTACTGGTTCAAAATGGGAGAGCAGATATAATACCCTCTCTAAATCTGGCCCCACATAATATGTCAAGTTTAAAATGAGGACTAAAAATATATATGGGTCCTGGCTATCTCCTTATGATCTGCCCAAACAGCAGAGATCAACTGGGATATTTTTGTCAACAGTCTTCACATCTGAATGTTGAGGATATGTCTACACTGCATCTGGGAACAAGCCTCCCAGCCCCGGTTCACAGTCTTGCACTGGCGGGATTCATTCTAATACTCTAAAAAGAGCTGTGTGGACATTGCAGCTTGGGCTGGAGCTCAGGCTCTGACACCAAATCATCATCTACACAGCCACTTTCAGAGTGCTATAGAGAGCCCTGCGAGCACAACTCTGTGGACCCATGCTGGGAGGCTTTCTCCCAAAAGCAGTGTGGACATAACCTTCCTCCTAAAGAAGGCGCATACGATGACACAATAACACACATACACAATTGCATTTTAAATACAAAGTACCCCAAAGGTACTAAAACTAATTCAATCCGGTTACATTTAATTCAATAAAGTTTATCTTAATTCCATACGGTTTGTTCAGGACATTACAGAATATTATCAGTGTGTTACACCATATAATTTATTATTTTCTAGCAAGTCAAGGACTTTACATATGTGAATGTGAAGAGCAGGCTATCTGTGAGCCTGATGGCTATTCTTCATACTCATTCATGTCACAACTAACTAGATCAGTATTCAAGCAGTTCTTAGTTTGCAAAAGTTGAACCACATGTTAATTCATTTGGGAGTGGTTTAGCTGGTGGGATGTGTTTTATGGTTAACACGGCATATTTCAAGCTGTCATTGACAGCTGCTAAAATATTCGCAAAAAGAAAAGGAGTACTTGTGGCACCTTAGAGACTAACAAATATTTATGAGCATAAGCTTTCGTCCACTGAATGCATCCGATGAAGTGAGCTGTAGCTCACGAAAGCTTATGCTCAATAAATGTGTTAGTCTCCAAGGTGCCACAAGTACTCCTTTTCTTTTTGCGAATACAGACTAACACGGCTGCTACTCTGAAACCTGCTAAAATATTATCATCCGAAAATCAGCATCCTATTGAACTTCAGAACCATTGCTGCTGTTCATTGATTGCCATCTCTGGAAAACTTTTATTTCTAAATATCCATGTGCTGCCAATTTAACATGACTTGCAGCCACTGAAAGTCTCACTAATCTCTGGAGACAGAGACTATAGGATACTTGAACTGGCACAAATAACAACCAACATATAACAAATCTGTGTATGAATATGTCATTATGATGAGATAATGAAACTTAACATAAATCATTTGAGCCCTATCTATGTAATTGCAGATGCACTCTTGGGATCAGGGACATTGTGTGAAGTGAAACAGTGTACCATGTGGGTTGTAAGAAAACATCAATAATGCCCATGCTTGTGAGTTATGAGCATTTCAAATCATATATTACACTGATGACCCTGTGATTATAGACAGTACAATAGTAGCCAAAGGAAGAATTCACACCAAGAACTGGTTTTGACATTTTCTTTGAATGGCTCTGACAAAATAATTTAGTGCTAAAGTGAAAGAAAACATATTGTTTGACCACAGGGGATGGCTTAGTGATCTAACCCTCTGGTTTGAAACACCCAGAATAAAGTACGAAGCTGTCTCTTTGATTTGACTTCCATATGTTTTCCTTATATCCTGGCTAATTGTATGCTTTTTTCTACTTGCACCCATTACACTTCTTGGGACAGATTCTTGGGTGGTGTAAACTGGCAAAATTCCATTGACTTTAATGGAGCAATGTAGCTTTACATCAGCTGAGGTTGTGGCCTTTGTGTTCTTTTCTTTCCTCTGTATTGTTGTTCTTTGGTGCAAAAGCAAGATCCTCAAGAATGATTAAAGGATTAGAAAACATGTCTTCTAGTGACAGACTCAAGGAGCTCAATCTATTTATGTTAACAAAGAGAAAGTTAAGAGGTGACTTGATTACAGTCTATAAGTACCTACACGGGGAAGAAATATTTAATAATGTGCTCTTCAATCTTGCAGAAAATGGTATAACACTATCCAAAGGCTGGAAATTGAAGTAAGACAAATTCAAACTAGAAATAAAGGTGTAAATTTTTAACAATGAGTAATAACCGTTGGATAGGGCTGTCGATTAATCACAGTTAACTCATGCAATTAACTCAAAAAATTAATTGTGTTTTAAAAAATTAATTGTGATTAATCGCAGTTTTAATTGCACTGTTAAATAATAGAATACCAATTGAAATTTATTAAATATTTTGGATTTTTTTTACATTTTCATATATATTGTATTCTGTGTTGTAATTGAAATCAAAGGGTATATAATTTTTATTACAAATATTTGCACGGTAAAAATGATAAAAGAAATAGTTTTTTTCAGTTCACCTCATATCAGTACTGTAGTGCAATCTCTTTGTTGTGAAAGCACAACTTACAAATGTAGATTATTTTTGTTACATAACTGCACTCAAAAACAAAACAATGTAAAACTTCAGAATCTACACGTCCACTCAGTCCTACTTCTTGTTCAGCAAATCGCTAAGACAAACAAGTTTGTTTACATTTACAGGAGATAATGCTGCCCACTTCTTATTTACAATGTCACCAGAAAGTAAAAACAGGCATTTGCCTGGCACTTTTGTAGCTGGCATTGCAAGGTATTTACATGCCAGATATACTAAACATTCGTATGCCCTTTCATGCTTTGGCCACCATTCCAGAGGACATGCTTCCATGCTGATGACGCTCGTTAAAAAAAAATTATGTGTTAATTAAATTTGTGACTGAACTCCTTGGCAGAGAATTACATGTCCTGTGCTCTGTTTTACCCACATTCTGCCATATATTTCATGTTATAGCAGTTTCAGATGATGACCCAGCTCATTATGTTCATTTTAAGAACACTTTCACTGCAGATTTCACAAAACGCAAAGAAGGTGAGAATGTGAGATTTTTAAAGATAGCTACAGCACTTGACCCAAGGTTTAAGAATCTGAAGTGTCTTCCAAAATCTGAGAGGGAAGAGGTGTCGAGCATGCTTTCAGAAGTCTTAAAAGAACAACACTCCGATGCATAAACTGCAGAACCTTAACCACCAAAAAAGAAAATCAACCTCTGCTGGTGGCATCTGACTCAGATCATGAAAATAAACATGCGTCAGTCCACACTGCTTTGGATTGTTATCGAGCAGAACCTGTCATTAGCATGGACGCATGGCCCCTGGAATGGTAGTTGAAGCATTAACGGACATATGAACCTTTAGCACATCTGGCACATAAAAATCTTGAGACGCCAGCTACAACACTGCCAGCGAATATGTGTTCTCTCTTTCAGGTGACACTGTAAGCAAGAAGCGGGCAGCATTATCTCCTGCAAATGTAAACAGACTTGTTTGTCTGAGCAATTGACCGGCCAAGAAGTAGGGCTAACTGGACTTGCAGGCTCTAAAATTTTACATTGTTTTATTTTTGACTGCAGCTTTTTTTTACATAATTCTACATTTGTAAGTTCAACTTTCATGATAAAGAGATTTCACTACAGTACTTGTATGAGGTGAATTGAAAAATACTTATGTTTTTTACAGTGCAAATACTTGTAATCAAAAATAAATATAAAGTGAGCATTGTACACTTCATAGTCTGTGTTGTAATTGAGATCAATATATTTGAAAATGTAGAAAATACCCAAAATATTTACATAAATGGTATTCTATTATTAACATTGCAATTAATCATGCAATTAATCGTGATTAATTTTTTAATTGCTTGACAGCCCTACCATTGGAACAGTTTATCAAGAGTGGTGGTGGATTCTCTATTACTGACCATTTTTAATACAAATTGGATGTTTTTCTAAAAGATATGCCTTAGGAACTGTTTCAGGGAAGTTCTACACCACACTCCCTGTGGGTGGAGCCAAACCAGCCACAGTCCCCTCCCGCATCGGAAGCATAGGGGCAGGAGAGGAAGCTTAAATGGAAGGCCCTACAGCTCAGTTGGGGGAGAGCGGAGGAAAGGAGTAAACGTCTCTCACCCACTGCCGAGCTTTGCACCTGACACAGCTCTACAGCACCAAGGACCCCAAGGAGCTGCCGGGACTGTTGACTGACAAGTACCCGGAGGAGTTGCTGGGAGTGCTGCTGGCCGTGTATTCTGGGGAGACCAAGGAACCCCAGGAGACAGAGGTACACTTAGAAGGGTAGTAGGAAGTAGCCTAGGGAAACCAGACATTAGTTTGGTTGTGTGGCCAGAGAGTGAGTCAGTGAGTTTCACTGGGATCCCCGCTGACACAGTGGCAGAACCCTTCCGCACTGTTAGGGCCCTGGGCTGGGACACAGTGGAGTAGGGTCTGCCTGGGTCCCCCTATCCCCTCCAACCAACCCCACCACTGGGGTGGCTGCCTACACACCACAGTCCAAGAGACCTGTGTTTGCATATTGTCTGCTGGAGGCCAGGTGAAAGATTATTGATTCCGCTGCCCCACCCAAGACGTCAGAGCCCCTTTACAGACTGTTTGCAGGCTGTCTGCCTGAGCCAGGAGGCCAGGCAAAAGACTGCTTCTTGCTCTGTCCCATCCCCAAGGCCAGAGCAATGAACGGCTGAGTGCTTATCAAAGACTGCTAATTCCCTGGTTAATCAATGTGCTTATAGGCACCACATAGAGAGGTGGCGTAGCCTTTCTCTGAGGCTGATGGTGAGGGAGGCAAAGGACCAGCTACCCCATACATAAATAGAGAACATTAAAGTAGATAGTCCAGCACTTTTGATTCCCTTAAACTCACTTTAAAAGGAATCCAGTATCAGAGGGGTAGCTGTGTTAGTCTGGGTCTGTAAAAATGGCAAAGAGTCCTGTGGCACCTTATAGACTAACAGACATGTTGGAGCATAAGCTTTCATGGGTGAATACCCACTTTGTCGGATGCATGTAATGGAAATGTCCAGAGGCGGATATAAATATGCAAGCAAGAATCAGGCTAGGGGTAACGAGGTTAGTTCAATCAGGGCGGATGAGGCCCTCTTCCTATCAGCTGAGCTGTGAACACCAAGGGAGGAGAAACTGCTTTTGTCATTGGCTAGCCATTCACAGTCTTTGTTTAATCCTGAGCTGATGGTGTCGAATTTGCAAATGAACTGAAGTTCGCAGTTTCTCTTTGAAGTCGGGTCCTGAAGTTTTTTTCCTGCAGGATGGCTACCTTTAAATCTGCTATTGTGTGTCCAGGGATGTTGAAGTGTTCTCCTCCAGGTTTTTGTATATTGCCATTCCTGATATCCAATTTGTGTCCTAAGATGTAGGCATATATTATCATTGCTTTTATATATGGGGAAACTGAGGCACATAATCCTTGAGTAACTCCCTCAAGGTCACTAAGGGAGTCTGTGGCTGAGTGAGGAATAGCATTCAGTTTTCTTATGCTTTAGGCACAGAACATGCTTCCTCCCTTGCTGAAAATTAAGAAAGCTTCTTCCGGGAATTAATTGCTTCTTTGAACTTTTCCTTTTCACTAGGTTCTCTTCCTTTTCTGTTCTGGGCCTCAGTACGGGCAGTTCCTCCTCAGAGATGTTCCAATAAGCTTCTTTCACAGACTAGACTCCTTTCTAGTCTGGGCCCAATCCTTTCTCTTTGTATAGTCTTTGTTCCAGCCCAGATGGTAGCTAGGGAAAGGTTACTTGTTCCTGTGGGAGCTTGACAGTGTAGCAGGGGAAGGGTAGTCCTGAGATGGGGCCCACAAAGATCAGGGAGATCCCTAAGGCAAGCTGCCAGAGTTTGCAGCAAAGGGAGACAGTAGGGGAAATCCTGCTGAGGAACAGGCAGAATAAGAAAAACTCTGCAGGGGCCAGGAGAAGTGGCCAAGGAGTAGAGGACTTTAGTGAAGCCTGAGAAGGGCAAAAGAACTGCTCGTCTGGGCATTTGATTTGGACTTTTAGTTGGACATTTTGTTACCCTGGAAGTAGTCATGGCTTGGCCAGAGGGCTGAGCCATGCATGGAAGACATGGTGAGAGGCAGATGGCCAGAGGGAGGTGCTGGAGATAAGGACCCCTTGCAGCACTGCACCCTGACACAAGGAGTTGGTACAGGTGGTCAGCACACTAGCTTACATGCACTTTAAAAGAGAGCAGCCTATTTAGGAAGTACACTGACCTCATTAGAAAATAAGAGAGGTATGATGTCTTCTTTCTGTATTTATCACTGGATGGTTCTGGTTTTCTTTGCTTTGACTGGTATGAATTGTGAGACAAGAAAAATACTCTTAAAAATGAATATGGCTCTATGGTAGTAAATATGGAGATAAATTTTCAGACTGCCTAGTTAGTTTTATACCTTCCAAAATATGTCTAATGCTTTGAGTAAATATAGTAGAAGATTGCACTGAGAGTATATGCTAGAAAGAACAAGAAATATTGACTAAATTTCTGGTTGATATGTCTAACTATTGAACCAAAATCATGTAAGTAGTCTTATAGAAGACAACAGAGCAGATCCTCAGCAAGTATAATTTAGTATAAAAAAGTATGACCTGAAAGGAGCTATACTGATCTACACCAGCTGAGGACCTGTTACATTGTGTTGACATTTTGGGCCATACCAAGAATCCCAGGAAGTCTACAGTCAGACTCAGTACCAAAGGGTAAGATTATACAATGCAATAATCTTTCTTCTCTTAACTTGGCCTGCATCTGCTCTTCAAGGATATAATGATTCATGGTTTTGTGCTCAGTTGCTTACACTGAATGTGATTTGTACTCTGAAAGCTGGCACTAAATCCCATTGGGATTCTCTTTCTGCCATCTTACCCCTCTTTAAAAATCATTAAAACTATTTGTATTAGAAAACAAATGTGAATCCTGAGAGGAGAGTCTAAAACTCTGAGATATGGGGATTCACAGACTACATAAATGCTGGAGGGATTTATCCAACAAAGCTTTATTAACAAACAAGAGGTTTTCAAATGGAAGGTGAAAAATGAAGGTCAATATATATAAAGGCTACAGAATGTCAGCTAAGACCCACAGTTTATATGAAGCAAAATCTAATTATTACTAACTCAGATCAGATACTATTTCATCTAGTAGAAAAATATGGTGTCTATTTAATTTTGTATCCACCTCTCAAGTCCTGGTCCAAAGCCAGAGTCAATGTTTTCTATTTACTTCCAGAGATTCGGATCAGTCCCATAGAAATGCTATTCTGTTTGTGCATAAAAATAGACAGCAATGTTCCAAGGTCAAATAATACATCTGTCTAGTTATTGCAAAAATGCAGTTTAAATTATACAGATTTTCATCTTTTAAGGAAAAGACTCAAACTCTGTAGCTCCTATTATATACTCAGCTAAATTGAGTGCAAATTTTCAAGAGAATATATCCTTTTGCAAAGTATAATGATGATGAGAAGCTCTTTAATATGTAGTTTGAAGGAAAGCTGAGCAAAATTCACCCTAGATATTTTTAAATTGTCTAAACAAATCCAAAATGTACTTCATCATTCACAGTTTTTAAATGGGAACAATCTGCATTTGTGTCATTTATCTAGCAGAAAATCACTACTCTATTTCACCCTAAAAATCTAAAAAAAAAAGATTAAATGTTGACTAATCCACAAAAAAATAGAATAGACATTTTAAATTTGTAACCTTTCTATTTCACAAATCCAGTAAAGAAACAATTCATATTGGCTTTCCCAGTGTTGAAGAATTTCTTAGCCCTGGTCTAATGGAAGTATATGACCCATCAGAAATGGAAGAGGATACTGTCCAAACATATTGACAGTATTGATAAACCAACTGATATCACAAGAAATGTTTATAACGTAGAATAAAGAGCAGTCTTTTGCCAATCTTTATTCCCACCACACCAAGAACAGCTGTCTGATAATACCAGCATGGATAAACAGAGCAAATGGCTAGAGTACTTTGTGTGAGGCGTAATTTAGTAGAAATGATTGTTCCGAACATACTTTCTCTTTTCTTTCCTGTTGATTTTAACTCTTTTTATGATCATGCTTGAGCTTTGGCTATTAAATCATGAATTTTGTCATGAAAGTGGCTGAGAGGCATTGGCAGAATTATTTATTTGTATTATATTTAATTCAGTGGAAGTGAATGTATTTGGGCTATCACATGTGACACGATGCTGAGATGCCTTTTCCTTGTCTCCAGAAATCTCCAGTGTGCTGGTCAATAGATTTGATCAAGCTTGCTCTATAGCTCTTCATTCTTTTATGAGGAGAATCAGAGGCCGACTAGGAGCTTGTGGGGCCCTGGGCCGGAGCAAGTGGGGGCCCCTCCCCACCATTCCACCTCCAGTCCCCTCCACTCCCCCGCCTCCCAGCGCTCCTGCCAGAGAGTGGGGTCGGGGCTTCCCCTGCTTCCCGGCAGGAGTGCTGGGCAGGGGGGTCAGAACAGGGCAAGCCCCTGAGCCCACTCCCCAGAAGGAGTGCAGGGAGGGCAGACGGAGCAGGGCAAGCCCCCATGCCCCGGCCCTGCTTCCCAGCAGGAGCACGAGTCAGGCAGAACGGATCAGGGTGCAGGGGCACCCATTTTTCCGGGGGGCCCCCAATTGGCCGGGGCCCCTGGGCACAGGCCCCATTGGCCCAGTGGCTAATCCACCACTGAGAAGAATAGCACACAAACTCAATGAGGTCAAATGGAAACAAAGAAAGTAAAATAGTGATAAAAAGCATAAGTAATTAAGAGAGGGAGATGGTTGAAAGAGGAAATGCAAACCAATAGAAATCATACATACAGATAAGAAGCAATTATATATTGGCAGAGAGATGGTCTAGATCTCCTCCTATTATCCAGAATTAGAATCTCCTCCTATTATCCTATTATGATCAGATCTCCTCCTATTATCCAGAAGAATCAACAAAATCCCTTACTTGATGGTTATAGAAATGTGGACCCAGTAAATGGGGATAAAGAATATAATAATTTTCCCAACCTCAATCTTATGCCAGGCATGCAATGCTAAAAATACAGGTTTCATTGAATTTCTCTCAAAGTAATTGGAATTTCAGCAAATGTTGGAAGTCAAGAAATGACAGAGTTTAGGAGAATGGATATTAATATTCTGGTGGAGTACACTTGTTAAATTAGTCATTTTAATTTGAAATAAATTTCTTCTCTCTAAAGTATCATCTAGATTATTTTAGCAATTTCCATATTCCTTCTATTGAAATAACTACTGTGCAGCCATCTCACCCGAGCCCTGAGACATGTTTCCATTCTTTTATTGAATTAGTCTTTTTTTCAAATGAAAGGCATGTGACAGTTCTACTAAGGCAGGATTCTTCTCCTTGGTTTGATTTCATTATCTTAATTGTCAGCTTCAACATGGAAAGTTGTAAGAGGATAAGGTGCTCTAACTGAATGCTCTGGGGGAGGGCAGAGCTCATTATGTAAGGAGGCTGACACACCTCTCTAGGCTAATTTGGCCGTTAAGTGCCAGATCCAGAGTCCCCTGGACTTCAATGGTCTTTGGCTGAGGTCCCAATATATTTTTTTTTAAACAGTTAGGTAGGAGCCCTGGCTTTCAAGATGCAGAGTGTGCTGTCTGAATGTGCTGGGCTGTGTTTATTGCCACACGCGCATCTCCAGCTATGCATGTGATTGCAAAGCATGTATATCTGAAGACCTGCACTCAGTCTCTGCTTAAATCTGTTTCTCAAGCAGCATTTTCACAAATTTTAGCACCCATGCCTGTTTTCTTTTACAGCTATTTGATTTGTTATTGGAAACAATCAGGAACATAATGACAATACTTTGTTAACAATTCTAAACGTATATGTTGTAATAGTTGCACCCTAGGAAACAATGAACCAAAAAACCCCACCCACCATAGCTAACATCAGGAACTCTAGGTAGAAGTTGTCTGCCTCTATTCTGGCTCCTAAACCGGCTGGAGAGACTACTCCAGCCCCTCTATGACAGGAGCTACAGAGGCGCATTCTAGGCAGGACCTGCTAGTTAGGAGGTATTGTCCACATGTTTCTACACATGCAGTAACCTCCCACACCCAACAGTGACCCTGTTGTATAGATTACTTCTGCTGCAGAGGTGTTGCACAGGGCTACTTACAGAACAATGACTCATGGTAACATTACTTTTGCAATGCATGTGTGTGCCTAAGCAAAGGAGTGATTACAATGCTTGTCCCTCTCTGGCCAGTTTGCTTTATCTGCAGATGTAGAGTTTCTTTCTGTGCCTGCCCAAAATAAAAGGCTTTGGGGGTGTGGGGCGGAGAGATACAAAACTTCTCTCCTTACTACCCAAATCCATGAACAGCTACAGCCAGTTACCACTCACCAAGGTAATGAATTCTTCTTTGGTACCTTATAGGCAGTTAGGAGATATTTCCCAATTTAATTCAAATTATGAATCCACAATCCACCTCTGCTTTTAATATTTTGGCCAGCAGTAAAAACATGATTTGCAAAATCTTTGCTTTTCTATTAACATGCATACTGTAGAGATTATTCTCCCCTGAGAGAAACAGTCAGAACATAAAAATGATACATCATTAAATATGAAGGAATGCTTATAATATTTCAAAAGCACCATTAATCTAACATACTGCAGACCCCATGCTGTAATCAAAGTCAAGATAACACTATTTAACTTTAAGGAGGAAAATAGAAGGGCCAATTATTCTGCTTCAACTGATTGAGGATTACGAGAGTTGATGAAACTGCATTAAGTAGCCTGAGATAATGACTGATAGTACCTAACCCTGATGGAAGAAAAAATGTCATAGTATTGTGTTCACTGATCAGTGAACAATTTGGATAACTTTGTGAACCTTTCACTTGATGTTTTGCCCATTCCTAGAACCAGATCCAGAATAAACCTTCCTGAAGTTTCTGGAAAGTTCAGTTACTTCCTCACCTCTTTCCCATTATTTTTCATTTACATCCATCTCTATCACCATGGAGAGGCTGTGGGAGGAGATTTTTCAGGCCCCTACAAGTTGCAGAGCCAAGCTCCAAAGTGGCTTTCTATTATAGAGAATAAAAGGAGGGCTGTAGTTGGTTAGAGGCCCTGCAAGGCTATGATTGACAGAATTGTGAAGATTCACTGGCCACACATTTCACTAAATAGTTAGGTGCCCAATGCCCTGCCTTGGATTAACAGAACCTACATGGAGAAAACATTTATCAGATTAGACGGCTCTTTAATCTAGCAGATTTAGGCAGAACAAGATCCAGTGTTTGGAGCTAAAGCCAGACAGATTCAGACTAGAAATAAGATATAGATTTTTAGCAGTAATTAACAATTGGAATAATTTTCCTAGGGATGTGGTGCATTCTCCAAAAAAATGAAGTTTTTAAATCTAGAGTGTGTTTCTAAATGTATGCTCTAGTTGAAGCGGAAGGTCTGGTTTGATGCAGGAGTTACTGGATAAAATTCTATGGGCTGTTATGTAGTAGGTCATAATGATCCCATCTGCTCTTAATTGTTTGACCCAAGTTTGGGAGGTTGTTCCATCTGCCTTTGTACTCTGTACAAAGCCAACTGACCCAGGCTTCAACCATAGTCTTTCACCTTGCCATATTTTTATTCTGCACTTTTTCAACCAGATTGTACACCTGTTTGATTTTATTTTCCTTTGAGGATACTTAATTCTTTTTCTAAACCAGTTAGAATTTTTATTTTGAGGACAAAATGTGAATAAACAGGCATTCATTCAAAACACTGTTGGAAGAATCGTTTTCCTGGCTGATTGCTTCAACCATGTCATCTTCTTTCCACCTCTGTCTACTGGCTCCCCATTTTCTGTTTCATCAAGCACAAACTACCTGTTTTCACTTTTATCAAGACATCAACCCCCACTTTCACTCTACTAAGGATATAATCTCCATATAAAAAAATTTCCAACAGGCACCTCTGTGCTTTCTTCCATGCTGCCCTTTCTTCATTGGACGAGCTTCTGGTAAACATCCAAAAAGCCACCTCATTGTCATAGATTCATAGATACTAAGGTCAGAAGGGACCATTATGATCATCTAGTCTGACCTCCTGCACAACGCAGGCCACAGAATCTCACCCACCCACTCCTGCGAAAAACCTCACCTATGTCTGAGCTATTGAAGTCCTCAAATCGTGGTTTAAAGACTTCAAGGAGCAGAGAATCCTCCAGCAAGTATCCTTCAAACCCCTCCTTAAAAAAACCTCTTCTCTGTCGCGTTACCTACAAAAACTTGACAAAGGTCAAGCAGCTGGTTTGTTGTGACCACAGTTTTTCACACTGACCATTATCTTCTCATTGCTTCTTGTTGCTCTCCCCATCTGTTTGTTTTACCCACCGGCTTCCTATTTGTTATATATGTGTACAGTGCCCAACACAATAGGGCCCTGGCCTCTAGGTATTGCCATAATACAAATAATTATTACTAATTATAATAATTCATTTTAACTTTCTGGAGGTTGTTAACCCCTTCGTGGAACCCCCTTTGATTTCATCTACTATTCATGAGGCTGTTTATTTCCTCTCTGCCTAGTTCACACTGAAAAACAGAAACTGGCGTGAAGTACAACCTATGGTATCACTATCACATATCAGCTTTACATCTTTTCAATCGAATATACTGAACATGACAGTCTGTTAGTGGTACGAAAATTGATATATAGTGATAGTCTGCACTGGATACCCAGTTTCAAGCTTGTGAGTGAGAGTCAGCCCAACAGGACAAGAACCACTGAAGTATTATTAATAGTAATAATACTATTAATTAGGGCCAGATCCTCAGCTAATGTAAAATGAGGCAAATCTATTGAAGTAAATAGAGCTATGCTGCTTTACACCATTTGATGGTCTGGACCCTAGTGAATAAGAAGATGGGTATTATGAGCAGAAAGAGGCATACAGGACAGACTAGCAAGGAAGGATGGTCTAGTGGATGAGGCACTCAGCTAGGATATAGGAGACCTGTTTCAGTTTCTGGCTCAGCACAGACTTCTTGTGTGAACTTAAGCAAACCTAAACTACACCGTACATTAAGTCCTCATTTGTAAAACATGGATATTTCCCTACCGCATAACACTTTAAGCTCCTGGGGTGAAATCAATGGGAACCAGGATTTTACCCATACTTTTCAATAGGACTATCCCTCTATTTAAAGTTATGCAAATGCTTACTTGCTTTGCTGGATTGGGGGCACTCTACCCAGCACCTAAGTCAACTCTAGCCTCTCAAATACTGGATATTTTAAAATGCCTCTCTTGGGTAAAGTTTCAGCAGAGTGACAGGATGAGTGCACTGTTCACTGAACAGGAGGAGAATATAGGTCACTGTTTTTGAGGATTGAGCTGATATTTTAAAAGCTGCATCTTTTGACATATATGGGTCATCGTGGTTGAGAAATTGGTTTAGGAACATAGGCAGTCTGTCTGCTCTATTAACAGGTTGACCTCAAATCAACTCACAAAGGAAATGAATTCCTCGTTCCCACAGGAAAACCACTGAGTCAAATGTTGTGAATTGATTTTTAAAATGGATAGATACTTGTATGAACATGAACATCCATAGTTATGCAAGCTATGATAATAAGGGTAATCAAATCTTTATGGTGCAGGACACAAATTGATTACCAAATTTGTCCATAGGAATCAAGAATGCTAGCTGCATTGTGGAGATTTTTTAGCCTTCCTCTGCTTCCTATTTTTGAGAGATATCACATACCAATAATTTTAATCCACTATGACAGTTTCTATGTTACTATGCATAAAATCAGGAAGAATTTTTCCTATTAGACACCACTTCTTGTTGCTATAGGCACTCTGACTTAGGTCTTTCTTCAGAGTCACTATTTAAACTTCTATTCTGCATGAGCCCACGGTAAATCTGAGATTTTTGGATTACAAAATTCATTATTAAAGCTGAATATTATTTGTAAGAAATTAAATTGGACCAAATCCAAGAATAAAGCATAAAAATATTTATGTTTTTCAAGCACTTCCACAGGAAATTATTGCCTTTATATGAAGTGACTGTTCAGAATTTTTTCTTCATATTACATTTTCATTTGTCGCACAGAGGAAATGAATCATATTGAGCGCTTTAATAAGATTTTATTTGCTTTCTGCCTTCACCTTTGAGCAAGTGAAATTAGCATTTGGAACTCTCTCTGTTCTCTATCTGGTTACTTTTTCCTTGAGCATTTGCTTAATATGGACATTTGGGTATACTTTTATTTTAATCATGTATTACAAAAGAATCCAGAGCAATGGGAGGCTGCTTGATGTCTGTTATAAATCTAAATACATAATATCTTTCTTCTCCTTCCCACGTCTTCTGTCTCTATTTGCCACTTCTGTGTGTATTAGATTTGTTGTTACTCATTGGAGGTATGGACAAACTCCTGAAATTGCTGCTGAAATATTCTAGTGTGTACACAACACCCATTCTAAACAGTATTATATCCTCCAGAATATATACCCCAAAGGCCAACAGCTTTAGTGCCTAAAAGGAATGCCTTGATATTTGCAGTCATATCATATATTCTGCAATAAACATAACCCCACAGCCTTACTATTAGGCATTCCACAGTGCAGAAATTTTATTCTGGCAGGAAGAAGCTATTACTGTTTAATTGCTCCCTGAACCTCTAAAAGGTTGATGTTTACTTTGCTTCCTGCATGGGAACAAGTGCTTCACTCACAAGTATGCCTAATAGGCAATTGCTCTCTGAGAATCAGTCATTGTTTTCAGAGGAACAGCCGTGTTAGTCTGTATTCGCAAAAAGAAAAGGAGTACTTGCGGCACCTTAGAGACTAACCAATTTATTTGAGCATGAGCTTTCGTGAGCTACAGCAGTGAGCTGTAGCTCACGAAAGCTCATGCTCAAATAAATTGGTTAGTCATTGTTTTGTACCTCTTACTGAGGTGTCCGGTAACTTCTCAACACTTTTAATGTTGTGACTGTACACAGATTTTTCTACTCTCTTTATTAGCATGCCTACCCCTGAATACTGAAAAGCAGCAGAGAATGGGCTTTGTGACCACAATCTCAGGAGCCATATCAAAGCCAGGAAGGGCTCCACCTCCAATGTGCTGGAGAAAAACTAACTCCTCCCTTGGAGAATTAGACAGCTGGGGTGAAATCTTAGCTCTATGTGTGTCAATGGAAAAACTCCAGTGGGTTCAATGGTGCCAGAATGTCACCCCGATGCAATATATTTAAAAATGTAACCTGAAAAGTTTGGAGAGATATGGAAGAGAAAAAAATTGGAGATCTATAATTGGAGATCCCTCACTCTCACAAACCTTGGGAGACAGGCCAGTCCTCGCTTACAGACAGCCCTCCAACCTGAAGCAAATATTCACCAGCAACCACACACCACCCAACAAAAACACTAACATAGGAACCTATCCTTGCAACAGACCCCGTTGCCAAGTCTGTCCACATATCTATTCAAGGGACACCATCATAGGACCTAATCACACCAGCCACACCATCAGAGGCTCATTCACCTGCATATCTACCAAAGTGATATATGCCATCACGTGCCAGCAGTACCCCTCTGCCATGTACATTGGCCAAACCAGACAGCCTCTACACAAAAGAATAAATGGACACAAATCAGACATCAAGAATTAGAACATTCAAAAACCAGTCGGAGAACACTTCAACCGCCGTGGACACTCAATTACCGACCTATAAGTGGCAATTCTTCAATAACAAAAAACCTTAAAAAACAGACTCCAATGAGAAACTGAAGAACTGGAATTAATTTGCAAACTGGACACCATCAAATTAGGCCTGAATAAAGACTGGGAGTGGATGGGTCTTTACACACACTAAAAACTATTTCCCCATGCTAATTTTTCCCCCTACTGTTACTCACACCTTCTTGTCAACTGTTTGAAATGGGCCATCCTGATTATCACTATAAAAATGATTTTTCCTCTTGCTGATAATAGCCCACTGTAATTGATTTGTCTCGTTAGAGTTGGTAGGGCAACCGCCATCTTTTCGTGTTCTCTCTGTGTGTGTATGTGTGTGTATATATATATAACTACTGTATTTTCCACTCCATGCATCTGATGAAGTGGGTTTTAGCCCACGAAAGCTTATACCAAAATAAATTTGTTAGTCTCTAAGGTGCCACAAGGATACCTCGTTGTTTTTGCTGATACAGACTAACACGGCTACCACTCTGAAACATATAGATATAGTGCACCTTCCATGCCAGGCACTCTGATAACATATCCCCAGCAGCATTGATACACAAGTATATATGTATAATTGCTGCTAATGTCCTTAACAGAACTGTGGCTGAATAGAAAATGTATTAGGAAGATTTTTAGATCTATGAAGAAAGTTTAAAGCAACTAGTTTGCAGCAATTTTTCAAAGGAGCCAGTGAATCCCATTTCAAGTTCATGGAGCAGCATGTTGGGAAAACTATAACCCTTTACCTTGATTAGAGAGGTTTCCAATGAGGTTTCCTTGAAAGTGTATCAGAAGACCAGGGAAAATCCTTATTCTTTACACTACGGAGCTATCACAGTGCCTGGCATGGAAGCTGCTCTGTAGTTAGTGTTATGAGTGTGGAGCAGAGAACACTTCAAACTTATAAGAAAAATGTCCCTTTCACATCCCTGGACTTATCTTCTCACTGTAGTTGGCCTTCTTCTGTGATATACATCAACGATCTGTAAGTTCCCAAGTAACCACTGTTTAGATGTTATCCTCTGTTCACAAGTCCATCCTCAAGATTTCATCTATTGTAGTGTTTGCTTCTTTATTTGATTTAAAGATATAAATACAGATGGGTAGGATTCCAATGCCCAAACACTGTGCAAGGAGGGGAGGGGGAAGAATGAGGATGCAGAAACAGATGAAGATACTACCTCTGAAGGGATGGACATTGAGAAATCCTTTTCCTCAAACAATAATAGCTTAGAAGATGAGAGTCAACAAGACTTCAGTTTATCATGGCCATTTGTAGGTGAATAGGATGCCAGTTTCAACTCTTCAAAGGGAATCTCCCCTTGAATACTGTTACAGGGTGGTCCCCTGAGAGTTCTTTCAGGTGTGCGTTGTTCCCCGGGCTTCCCAGTCTCCCTGGGAAATTCCACCAACCTGCAATCCATATACAGACAGTCTCTCTTTGTGTCCTGGCAGCCTGTATTGGTAACATACCACCCATCTGTGTTCAGAAAAGGAGGACCCGGAGGGTCTTGCTGCCTTTTCTTGGTCCTTTTTTCCTCCCTGGACATCTACAGACTTCTTCTGCATCTCTAGTCCCCACAAGGACAGACTGTCTTTCTAGGTAGGTCGGCCTCCAGGAACTCTTTGATGAGCTTCACTGTATTGTCAAAGTCAAGGGTTGGCGCCAGAGCACCCATACACTTGCCACCTCAGGAAGACTTTCCAAGAACTCTTCTAGGATCATCCATCACTTCCTCCAGCTCCTGACTCTCCATCCTCAACCAACAGGTAGTCCAGTCTGACAGTCTCTGAAAAAACTCTGGGCCTTATTCCATCTGTCCATTTTGCTGCCCGAAATGTCTGACATTCTTTCTCTGATGACAGACCCATTCTATCTGTGATGGCTGCCTTGACTATATCATAGTCCCTGGAATGTTTTTTGCTTAGAGACATACAGGTTGTTTAGGCTTCACCTGTTCAATAGGAAGCCACTCATAAAGCCCACAATGCCTCATCCCAGCCAGAACCTATAATTACCCTCTCAACAAATCAGAGAAAGGCCTCATGGCCATCTGTCGGAGCCATTTTGCATAGTCTGATTCTCTGAGTTCTGTTGCCACCCCAAGCTACAGGATTCTTCAGACTCTTTGGCATCTGATGCTGTGCTACCATCTGCTCCTTAATAAATTCCTGGAGAGACTTCTGTTGCACGGCTTGCCGCACCATGCTGGGCAGTTGTTCTATTGCTGGGACTGTTGAACCGTTGTGGCTCCTTTGGCTGTTTTACCATTGATTTCAGAATTTCTTCCATTCCTCCCAGGTCACCCATACTAACATTGGTTCCTTCTTTGGCTTCTCACATAGATGAGGGACACTAATCCCACACAAGCCCCCAATAAATGTCACAGGTTGTTCCCCTAAGAGTCCTTTCAGGTCTTAATTACAACCATACCACTTCAGGTCTCACCACCACCCTTGTATTTTGTTGTTCCAGCAAGCCTCTGCTGTAGTGCTATTTACAAGCCCCTATTTACAAGTGCTATTTACAGCTCCCCCACTTATTTCTGCAGAAGGAAACAGAGAGAGCGGCAGCAATCCCTAGACTCTGCCTATCTTCAAGACCAAAGCTCCTCCTCTTCCAGGGCATCCTTCCTCTCAATTTATATGCCCCTTCTAGCTGATATGGTTGCATCCCTGTCTAATTAGCCCCTCAGCTGTAGGTCTACTCAGTTGTTTGTCCTTGCAATTAGGTCTCAACTAGCCTACATTAGTGGGGATTAGCTCCTGACTCAGCACACACTGTCACAAATACCTTCCAGAGAAGGCGAATATTCTGAATGAGAAAAAGAGGGAAAAATATGCACGAGAGAAGGGGGCGAACATGCTGATAGATATGAGAACTAGATGAGTAATCTATATATCCAGAGGATAGAGTGCTGAGGCCTGTTATTACAGACCTAAAAGCCCACTTTAGTGGCATAAACTTTTTGAAAATTTACCCCTTCATGTTTTAGTGTCTGTACTTGAGGAACACTGGACTAAAACCAGGGAGAATGTCATTTATCTTCACATCCCCAAGAGTATTTTTAATTACCAAGACAAACAGCCTTACAAATAGCCTTCTCTCTTAGCTGACATCACTCTATTACATTGAATCTACAATCAGAATTGTTATCTTCTGTGTGCTGCATCTTTCTCGCAAATCATTTTCCTTATCTTTGATAGAGATGTGAAAGGCTGAATGATAAATACTTCAGGAATGTCTATATGCTGTATTCAAAGCCCATGCAAGAGTGTGAATGGAAATTGCTAAGTTACTTCCATTGAAGTAGCTGCGCTGGGGGTGGGGCGTGGGGGGCACTCATTACTGTCATGAGACTGTAAATAAACCTCTGAAACTGGGAAACGTTCATGACACACTGAACACTTCTGATTTTTGTTTCAGCTTAGGGCAAAGCAAAGTACATATTACTTACAGTTTGCCATCATCAGTTTACACAAAAATGTCATGTCTAATGCATTTCAGCATAGGCAGGCCAATAAAGCATTGTATTTGAGATTATTGGTACAACTTCTTAGTGTCAAATAAGCTAAAGACCTGAGCCACCAGTAGAACTGGATGTTAATGTATTGTTGACTGAACTCTATTTTATGTGTACTGAGCAGCGTACAAGTAAGTAAATGTTCTTAGAATAAACTAGGAGTTACGTTCTTGGAATTTACTGATACATCAAGGATAATATCCTCTTTCTCTTTGGTATCAGTGAGTCTCAGCCTTTCTATATTGCTTTTCTCTTTTGTGTCATTCTTTAGCAAAGATGACTTCCAGCACCAATATAGCTGGAAAAAATTACCCTATCCTTAGAGCTGCAGACTAAAAACCAATCCTGCAACTGTTACACATGCAAGTAGCATGGATAAATAGATTTCAATATAATTATTCATATGAGTAGGGATTATCCATCTGAATAAGTGTTTGTAGATTTGGCCCCTAAACTGGGATCAAAGGCTTTGGTTCTTTTAATTTACCTTCTATGGAATGTTATTTTAGAGTTCATGATGGTTCTCTCTGACCCTCACAGAGAGTTCTTGCACCATCCACCTGCACTTGGGCTTGCCACAGACTGTAAGATTTGTCTCCTAATGACTAATACTGCAGGATTTAATTCTACATTTTTAAATCTACATATATACCTGGAGACACATACTTTAATTGGTCCCTGTGGTATAACACATTGTGACTGCTTCACCACAAATTGCTTGTTATATTAAACATGTTCAGGTCTTCTTAGCCCTATATTTGAGGAACTACTCAGAAGATGAATGTGTGTGTTTAGTCTAATGTTCTTCGCTTGGTTTAGAGTTATTAACAAATAAGATTTGCTTAAAGTTTTGACATGCCTATTTTTTGTCAATCTAAACCCACTGAATACAATTTGAAACACAGGTCCACTGCCTCAATGTTCAATCACACACAGGTGTGTGTCTTTTTTTAAATATAATACCAATTGCTAACAGGGGCTCTTCCCCATAATAAAACAACTCTGCACATGAAGACAAAACACAGCTTTCAACTTACTTTCTTTCCTTAACAATCAACCACAGATGTTTATATTGTAGCCTTAGTAAGATGTGTAAGAATTGTTGCCTTGTGAGGTTTTCCCATTGGATTTTAATGGACACAGAAAAACTGAAAAAAGAGTCAATTGCTCTTGCTAAAGTTTTCTTACAGTTTGCTTCAAAATGCTTTTTCCTAAAGATTTTTTTAAAGACATCATTAGATATACACGAATTTTTCAGTAAGATCATAGAATCATAGAAGATTAGGGTTGGAAGAGACCTCAGGAGGTCATCTAGTCCAACCCCCAGCTTAAAGGAAGACCAACCCCAACTCAATCATCCCAGCAAGGACTTTGTCAAGCCGGGCCTTAAAAACCTCTAAGGATGGAGATTCCACCACCTCCTGAGGTAACCCATTCCAGTGCTTCACCATCCTCATAGTGCAGTCGTTCCCAGACTTGTTCCGCTGCTTGTGCAGGGAAAGCCCCTGCCAGGCCGCGCCGGTTTGTTTACGTGCCGCGTTGGCAGGTTCGGCCAATCGCAGCTCCCAGTGGCCGCGGTTCGCTGCTCCAGGCCAATGGGAGCTGCTGGAAGCAGTGCAGGCCGAGGGATGTACTGGGCCCCGCTTCCAGCAGCTCCCATTGGCCTGGAGCAGCGAACCGCGGCCACAAACCAGCCCGCCCCACCAGGGGCTTTCCGTGCACAAGTGGCAGAACAAGTTTAGGAACCACAGTCCTACTGAAATAGTTTTTCCTAATATCCAACCTAAACCTCCCCCACTGCAACTTGAGACCATTGCTCCTTGTTCTGTCATCAGCCACCACTGAGAAAAGCCTACCTCCATTATCTTTGGAAGCCCCCTTCAGGTAGTTGAAGGCTGCGATCAAATCCCCCCTCACTCTTCTCTTCTGAAGACCATATAAGCCCAGTTCCTTCAGCCTCTCCTCATAAGTCATGTGCCCCAGACCCCTAATCATTTTTGTTGCCATCTGCTGGACTCTCTCCAGTTTATCCACATCCCTTCTGTAGTGGCAAAAAGAAAAGGAGTACTTGTGGCACTTTAGAGACTAAGAAATTTATTTGAGCATAAGCTTTCATGAGCTACAGCTCACTTCATTGGATGCACGCTGTGGAAAATACAGTGGGGAGACTCTACACACACAAAGAACATGCAACAGTGGGCGCCACCATCACTCTCATTACAGTGCGCACGGCAACACATCCCATCATCCAGATCATTAATGATTTTGGTAACTCCATTCTGCTTATATAAATTCCCTAAATAATTTCAATCAGATATGATATTATTCACTTCCTGTTCTAAATTCTATTGGTGGACACAGTTAAACAGTTGCTGTGTTTAGCTCCAGAGATAACATGCAAAGAGATTCCTTTTTTTTTGGTGCATAGGCCCAAATATGCATTGCTCCATTCAAAAGTTCTAAGGGAGCGCTGCTGACCAGTTGTACCATAGTTGTTGTGCTTTCTATTAGTCTCAGTCCAGGTGCATCCACTTCATGTAAATCACCTTCACAATTTCCACAAACTAGTTCACTACTGCTAATGTCAGATGTGATACCAAAGTCCGAATGACCCTTCAGGGCATAGTAGAAACACTATGTTGTCCCCATACAGTGGAAATTTGCCTTGATGTTGCATAGATTTACCATTTTTTTTGTCAGAGGGCATCAGTCTTTCTGAAAACACCTTTCATGAGTTTTAAATTTGCTGTCCCCAAATGCATATGCTGCACTATTAAGAGAAAATTTGTTATAGGGAAGTTTATTTCCATTTCTTTCTCTGCCAATAAAAGTCAATTAAAATTGATATAACTTGTGCACCTAAATCCCTTATGTGATTTTAAAAACCTCTCTCTGATTACTACGAAAAAGTCCCTTCTTAATTAAAGTCTTGCCTATAATTTAGCAAAGTGTCAAAAAGAATCTGTTTTTGAATGTGCCAGTAAATTAGAATATAACACAGCAGAACCTCAAATAGAGAATGATTTAAATATTTTAACCAGCTGTGTTATTAATGATAACTCTGTCCTACCATGTAAAGAACCATTATTATAATACAATACCAAGGCACATAACATTTGCATGTTAGGATTACCCAAAGATGAGGAATTAGACTCTTCTGATAAATGAATTCTGTAAATATTAGAACATATCGAAGTTATTTCTCCTTTCCTAATGCTTAAATACTTGAGAATCACTTTAAGAATAAGACACCCACTGCCATACCTATCATTTCTATTTTCTGTATATCTTTTTTTGTGTTCATTACTGATCGTTAGATTTATGCAGGAAGTGTTGATGTGCAATTGTCTTCAGAATATAAGGGGGAGATCATATATGTGCAGCTCTTGCCTAGGCTACAGAGTAATGCAAGAAAAGCTGGCTGAAATCTTTGTTTGGGTTTATTTCATTGGGTATCACTTTTTTAGGCCAAATTTGATATATTGTTGAAGAACTATGTACATGTGTGTATGCGCACACATATATACACACACTTTTTTTAAAGTATGAAGATGACCTTCTAACATGGTCCAAAGAAAAGTAAAATGATCAGGATTTTGTTAACCTGGATAGCTGAGATGCCATTATATCTAATTCCACATTACCTGAATATGAACAGTTTAGTTTCTGGAAGGATGCTAGCTGGGGTAGTTACTATTTCCCCTTGGGTGTTTTTTCTTAAACCAATATTAATTTGATTATTGCTCATACTAATGAAATATTATATGCCTATGTAGGCAAGTAGGAGTTTTTTGGACTTAACTTTTTGGTTCTAGTCTTGTCCTGAGAAGATTAAGGGATTTCAGTGGAACAAATTATAGTCAGTGTCAGCTGATTATTGTATCTTCTTCTTTTCTATGGCTTCTCTTTCATCAATTAATTAGTTATTAATTGTTTAATGTTTTACAAAAACAAATAGTATAGTGAATGAGTTATATAGAATAAGCCAGTGATGCAAACTGGAGTCAATGAAATCACAAGGATGAATTTGGCCTAATATTGCTAATCAAGACATATGGAAGTGCGGCTTGCCAATATGTGTAAGATGGAACAATCCATGCTGTCTCCTGTGGATAAATTCTGGCCCATTGAACCGACCTACCGACAAACACTTTTATTCAGATTCATGGCAAGCTGTTTTATAAAGATACTATGTAAATATAAAAGCTGTTTGGGAAACAAATGTATAACTTGTATGAACACAAAATGTACTTTAGAGGAAATACTCTGCTTCAAATATTTACTTGAGATTTAAAAGGTAGCTCTATATTTAAATTGAAAACCTAATTACACTAGCACTTGACTCATTATCAAATGTGGGGTTTCGAGTACTCATCCTAAATACTGTAACCTCTTGAGTGCCGTGATCGATTGCACACTGAGAGAACATACCAGTTTAGGGGTTGATACAAAGCCTTCTGAAGTTAATGGTAATCTTTCCTTTGGCCTAAATGGACCTTACATCTGGCCCTTAATGCTGTGCAGTAATCTTCCAAGCACATACACAGCATAATCCTTCCCTTGAATTTTTTTTTAATCCATTTACCGCATCATTCTTCATGTCTCTGTGTTTTGAAGATGGATATTAAATATTAACGACGGATTATCCCCAGAAGGTTGAGTTCAGGTTTGTTTTGATTGAGAGCCCCAAAGTCTTTTGTTCTTTAATTCAAACTGTCCCAAGTTCTTGGGTGGTGAAGCTGAGCTGGAAATCTCAGGAGAACAGGCTTTCTGGTGAGATTTCTAGTATTTCTTGTTGTAAGTACCATAAAAACAACCCGTGTAATTTATTCTGCTGCTTATAAACTTTGCGGATGATACCAAGCTTGGAGGGGTTGTAAGTGCTTTGTAGCAGTGGTTCTAAACCTTTCCAGACTACTGTACCCCTTTCACAGTCTGATTTGTTCTGTGTACCCCCATATTTCACCTCACTTAAAAACTATTTGGGTACAAAATCAGACATAAAAATGCAAAACTGTCACAGCACACTAGTACTGAAAAAATGCTGACTTTCTCATTTTGCCATAGAATTATAAAATAAATTGATTGGAATATAAATATTGTACTTACATTTCAGTGTACCCAAAGCCCGAGCCTCACTGCCCAGGGCTGCAGCCAAAGCCCAAACCCCGCCACCTGGGGCTGAAGCATATAACTTAACTTTGTGGGGACTCCTGCGGTGTGGGGCCACAGGCAATTGTCCTGCTTGCCACCCCTTAATGCCAGCCCTGCACTTGTAACCCCCCTCAATCCATTCCATAACCCTCTGGGTGTCATGACCTCCCAGTTTGAGAAACACTGAACTAGGCAAATATCTAAATGAGTTGATGTAGCTAGCCCCTGGAAGACTTCTGCATACCTCTGGGGTACACATACCCCTGGTTGAGAACCACTGCTTTGGAGGACAGGATTAGAATTCAAAATGATCTTGACAACTTGGAGAAATTGTCTGAAATAAATAGGAGGAAATTCAAAAAGGACAAATACAAAGTGCCGCACTTAGGAAGGAATAATCAATTGCACAAACACAAAAAGGGAAATGACTGCCTAGGAAAGAGTATTGCAGAAAAAAATCTGTGAGTTACAGTGGATCACAAACTAAATATGAGTTAACAATGTAATACCATTGCAAAAAAACGGGAACATCATTCTGGGGTTTATTAGCAGGAGTATCGTAAGCAAGACACGAGAAGTAATTCTTCCACTCTACCCAGCATTGATAAGTATTGTACCCAGTTCTGGGTGAGACACTTTGGAAAGATGTGAACAACCTGGAGAATGTCCAGAGGAGAGCAACAAAAATAATTAAAAGTCTAGAAAACATGACCGACAATGAAAAATTGAAAAAGCTGGCTTTGTTTAGTCTGGAGAAGAAAAGACTAAGGGGGAACATGATAACAGTCTTCAAGTACATAAAAAGTTGTTGTAGAGAGAAGGGTGATAAATTGTTCTCCTTAACTACTGAAGACAGGACAAGAAGCAGTGACCTTAAATTGCAGCAATGGAGATTTAGATTAGATATTAGGAAAAGGGTAGTAAACTCTGGAACAAATTACCTAAGGAGATTATAGAATCTCCGTCATTGGAGGTTTTTAACAACAGGTTAGACTGTCAGGGATGATCTAGATAATACTTAGTACTGCCTCAGTGTAGGGAACTGGGCTAGATGATCGATCAACGTTCCTTCCAGTCCTATGTTTCTTCAACCTGGAATCAGAAAGTCCAGTGGCAGGGAAGTAAAAACATTAGACCCCCATCTTGACAAATAAAGAGGAACTGATCACAGAACTAAAAATTAATGGCAGCTTAGGTTTAGGTGAGCATGACTCAGTCAGACTTATAATGTGCAAACAGAATAAAGTCCAGATCAGTGATATATATATACTTGGTGCTTTAAAAAGGCCAGTTTCACAAAGCTGAAAATAATTATGAGCCAAATCAGCTGGGAGAAAGAACGTAAAATAAAAATGTGAACGATCATTGGGAATTGTTTAAGAATACTTTAAACCCACAATCAAGTAAGAAAGCCAAATTGGTTAAAAAAAACCAACCTGGTTTGGAGGGGAAATGAAGGCAGCTATAAAAAATTATATAACAAATGGAAGAAAAAGGAAGTTGATAATAATGAATATAAATCAGAAGCTAGGATCTGTAGAAAATCGATAAGGAAAGCGAAGGCACACAAAGAGAAATATGGTAGAACTAAGAACAATAAGTAGTTGTTAATGTATATTATGAACAAAAAGTATCCTAACAATTGTATTGGTCCATTACAAGATGGGAATGGTAGAATTATCAATAATCATGCAGAAAAGCAAAGTGTTCCGTAAGTATTTCTGTTCTGTATTTGGGAAAAAAGAGATGATGTAGTTATATATGATAACACTCTTTCCATTCCACTAGTATCGCAGGAGGATGTTAAAGAGCAGCTACTAAAGTTAGACATTTTAAAATCAGCGGGTCCAGATAACTTGTATCCAAGAGTTTGAAAAGAGCTGCTGAGGAGTTTGCTGGACCAGTAATTTTGATTTTCAATAAGTCCTGGACCACTGGGAAAGTTCCAGAAGACTGGAAGAAAACTAATGTGTCATTTTTAAAAGGGTAAACGGGATGACCCCGGTAATTATAGGCCTGTCATTCTGCCATTAATACCAGGCAAAATAATGGAGCAGCTGATATAGGAATGGTTAAAGAGAATTAAAAGAGAGTAATATAATTCATGCCAATCAACAGGGGTTTATGGAAAATAGATCCTGTCCAACGAACTTGGTATCTTTTTTTATGAGATTACATGGGTGGTTGATAAACATAATAGTGTTGATGTAATATACTTAGACTTCTGCAAGGCATGACATTTTGATTAAAAAACCAGAATGATATAAAATTAATATGGATTAAAAGCTAGCTAACTGATCAGTCTCAAAATGTAATTGTAAATGGGGGCTCATCACTGAACAAGTGTGTTGTTAGTGCGGTCCAACAGGGATCAGGTCTTGGACCTACATTATTTAACATTTTTATCACACATAGAAGAAAACATAAAATCATCACTGATAAAGTTTGCAAATAACACAGAAATTGGGGGGTGTGGTAAATAATGAAGAGGACATCTCACTAATTTAGAGCAATCCGGATCGCTTAGTAAGCTGGGTGCAAGCAAACAATAAGCATTTTAGGATGACTAAATATAAATGTATGCCTCCAAGAACAAAGCTTGTAGGCCATACTTACAGGATGAGGGATTCTATCCTGGGAAGCGGTGACTGTGAAAAAGATGACTGGAAGTTGAAGCTAGACAAATTCAGACTGAAAATAAGGTATACATTTTTAACAGTGAGTGTGATTAACCAGTGTTCTATCACTGGCAATTTTTCTAAAAGATATTTTCTAGAAATTATTTTGGGGAAGTTCTGTAGCCTGTATTATAAAGGAGAACATAACATAAGAATGTCCATACTGGGTCAGACCAAGGTCCATTTAGCCCAGTATCTTGTCTTCTGACAGTGGTCAATGCCAGGTGCCCCAGAAAGAATGAACAGAACAGGTAATCATCAAGTGATCCATCCCCAGTCGCCCATTCCCAGCTTCTGGTAAACAGAGACTAGGGACACCATACCTGTCCATCCTGGCTAAGAGCCATAGATGGACCTATCCTCCATGAACTTATCTAGTTCTTTTTTAAGCCCTGTTATAGTCTTGGCCTTCACAACATCCTCTGGCAAAGAGTTCCACATGTTGACTGTACGTTGTGTGAAAAAATACTTCCTTTTGTTTGTTTTAAACCTGTGGCCTATTAATTTCATTTGGTGGCCCCCTAGTTCTTGTGTTATGAGAAGGAGTAAATAACACTTCTTATTTCCTTTCTCCAGTCATGATTTTATCAGGTCAGGTTAGATGATCACAAAGATCCTTTCTGGTCTTGGAATCTATGAATCTATTAACTTAAGTGTCAAAAATAGTTAATGTTTTTCAAATGTCAAAATAGGTTTAATTTGTGTTTAACCCAAAATGAAAGATCAGGATGGTTCAGATTAAATAAACACAGGTCACTCACCTAAATTAAATATCCAGCTGGGTTGGTTGGAACTAAGAATACATGTTTAACTAAGTGAACATGAAGGTGAACCATGACATTTCATAGCTTACTTATTTTTATTGGCTCTGAATCTAAAGTTTCCAAAAGTTAAGGGTATTTGGTTTGGGCCCATCTTTCTTTTTAAAATCTTTAAATATGTGCTTCTACCATGTGTGTGTGAGAAGGTGAGTAGATACAAATAGTATTGTCTTACTTCCACATGTGTATTGGTTATTATCTGCTTACTAAGGGAACAAAGCCTATTAGCCCTACTAGTCACGCTAATTACCCCTAAAAACACAATATATAATAAATAGGAAATAAGTTGGATCATATTCTTCCTCTGCAATATTAAATTTCAATCTGTTACATATGTGGAAACCTACTGAAGGATATTAGACGATACAAATGTCAGCCGAGACATAATTAGAAGGGAATGGGAATGCAATGATTTCACTGTGGGCCATATTTGGTCTCTTCAACCTTCATTACTAGTGATGAAGCACAGGAAAGAAAAGTCTCAGTTTGACTTCAGATCCCAGGCTGAAGTTGTGAAGTTGACAGGCAGGGAAAAAATAAAGTCTTTTTACTTGTAAATTGAGCACACTGTGTATGAAAATTATTGGGATACAATAAATATGAAATCCCACAATGCCATTTCATAGACATTTACAGTGGGAGCATACTTTAAGTATAATATTGAATGGAATTCTGCAGCACTGTATATTAAGCATAGAAAAATATTAGCCGATGGAAATGAAGGCAAAGGAATGGAATACAAGGGCTGAAATGACTATATTACCAGTTACTGCTGCAGCTTTCCATTCGTCCTCAAGGACAACATGATTTAGGACTTTCAGCATTTATGGAGAAGATGAGAAATAGATTACACTTCATACAGTAAGAGGGAGTTAGGCAATGTAATCATTTAAACTGACACCACTTTAAATTGCTTTAATCCTACTATCTTTGTGTTTAGCCAAGTCTAGCTTGTTTATCTCTGTGTCTTCTGTCCGCACTTTTGTAATTAATATTACAACATGACTAAATTAGCCATGAATATTGGCATTGACATAAACCACTCTCTAAAAGTCTTCCAGTGAATCAACCTTAAATAATTAATAATGTCATCAGTTCTACTGGTAAGGGTCAGAGATCTTCACTTAATAATGCCATTATTTCTGTTGGCCTATGTAAACGTGATAACAAAAGAACAAGCTATTCTCATGCGGGAAAGTACCTTATACATTTTGAAGTTTGAAATTAAAACCATCAGTCATTGTATCTGTGTACAACACCACTTTCTACAAGCCATTACCCTCTGATCCCACTGAGAGTTACTAAAAGAAACTACAGCATTTGCTCAAGAAACTCCCTGAAAAAGCACAAGATCAAATCCGCACAGACACACCCCTGGAACCCCGACCTGGGATATTCTATCTACTACCCAAGATCCATAAATCTGGAAATCCTGGGCGCCCCATCATCTCAGGCATTGGCACCCTGACAGCAGGATTGTCTGGCTATGTAGACTCCCTCCTCAGGCCCTACGCTACCAGCACTCCCAGCTACCTTCGAGACACCACTGACTTCCTGAGGAAACTACAATCCATCGGTGATCTTCCTGATAACACCATCCTGGCCACTATGGATGTAGAAGCCCTCAACACCAACATTCCACACAAAGATGGACTACAAGCCGTCAAGAACACTATCCCCGATAATGTCACGGCTAACCTGGTGGCTGAACTTTGTGACTTTGTCCTTACCCATAACTATTTTACATTTGGGGACAATGTATACCTTCAAATCAGCGGCACTGCTATGGGTACCCGCATGGCCCCACAGTATGCCAACATTTTTATGGCTGACTTAGAACAACGCTTCCTCAGCTCTCGTCCCCTAAAGCCCCTACTCTACTTGCGCTATATTGATGACATCTTCACCATCTGGACCCATGGAAAAGAAGCCCTTGAGGAATTCCACCATGATTTCAACAATTCCCATCCCACCATCAACCTCAGCCTGGTCCAGTCCACACAAGAGATCCACTTCCTGGACACTACAGTGCAAATAAACGTTGGTCACATAAACACCACCCTGTACCGGAAACCTACTGACCACTATTCCTACCTACATGCCTCCAGCTTTCACCCTGACCACACCACACGATCCATCGTCTACAGCCAAGCTCTGCGATACAACCGCATTTGCTCCAACCCCTCAGACAGAGACAAACACCTACAAGATCTCTATCAAGCATTCTTACAAGTACAATACCCACCTGCGGAAGTGAAGAAACAGATTGATAGAGCCAGAAGAGTTCCCAGAAGTCACCTACTACAGGACAGGCCTAACAAAGAAAATAACAGAACGCCACTAGCCGTCACCTTCAGCCCCCAACTAAAACCCCTCCAATGCATTATTAAGGATCTACAACCTATCCTGAAGGATGACCCAGCACTCTCACAAATCCTGGGAGACAGGCCAGTCCTTGCCTACAGACAGCCCCCAACCTGAAGCAAATACTCACCAGCAACCACATACCACACAACAGAACCACTAACCCAGGAACCTATCCTTGCAACAAAGCCCGTTGCCAACTGTGCCCACATATCTATTCAGGGGACACCATCACAGGGCCTAATAACATCAGCCACACTATCAGAGGCTCGTTCACCTGCACATCCACCAGTGTGATATATGCCATCATGTGCCAGCAATGCCCCTCTGCCATGTACATTGGTCAAACTGGACAGTCTCTACGTAAAAGAATAAATGGACACAAATCAGATGTCAAGAATTATAACATTCATAAACCAGTCGGAGAACACTTCAATCTCTCTGGTCACGTGATTACAGACATGAAAGTTGCAATTCTTCAACAAAAAAACTTCAAATCCAGACTCCAGCGAGAAACTGTTGAATTGGAATTCATTTGCAAATTGGATACAATTAACTTAGGCTTGAATAGAGACTGGAAGTGTCTAAGTCATTATGCAAGGTAACCTATTTCCCCTCGTTTTTTCCTAACACCCCCCCCCCCCAGACGTTCTTGTTAAACCCTGGATTTGTGCTGGAAATGGCCCACCTTGATTATCATACACATTGTAAGGAGAGTGATCACTTTAGATAAGCTATTGCCAGCAGGAGAGTGGGGTGGGGGGAGGTATTTTTTCATGCTTTGTGTGTATAAAAGATCTTCTACACTTTCCACAATATGCATCCGATGAAGTGAGCTGTAGCTCACGAAAGCTTATGCTCAAATAAATTGGTTAGTCTCTAAGGTGCCACAAGTACTCCTTTTCTTTTTGCGAATACAGACTAACACGACTGTTACTCTGAAACCTAAAAAAGTATAAACTTCTAACAGCCATCACAGCTCTGCTCTTTAGGTTTTCTTTTTGAGCTGTTGTAGCCAGTTATGGAATTTTCATTTAACCAGACTTCAGTGTTTTGATGACTCCTTTTAAGAGTCCTTAATGATCACTTACAAAATTAGAGCTCTGTTTTATAGTCCTTGCAAACTCAAAACTCCCATTGACTTTGTAACTCTATCTTTACCATCCAGACTTCATATAATAAATGTTTTATAACATATAGTACTTGGTCTAGATGCTCCTCTGGTGTACATTGGTACGTTTGCATTGAAATCAGTGGAGCTATGCTGCTTTATAGCAGCTGAGGATCTGGTGCAAATACCATATGGTAGTATTAATTTCTCTCTCTCTCTCTCTCTCTCTCTCTCTCTTTCTCTCTCTCTCTCTCTCTCTCGTCTAAATTAGATCCTGGAGCAAAACGTGTCCTCACTGTCCCCCAATCATTGATTCCCACTCCCACCCTATCCCCAGTTCCCAAACTTGGTGGAAATTTGGAGCCAAATCCAGACTTTAGACTAGGCCCTGCTTCATAAATGGGCCTGAACCAAAAGCCCAGATGCAGAATGCTCATTGAACTGTGGGAAAGTATGGATCTGAATTCTTTAGTGCAGGTCCATTGTTAATTTAGTGTAAGGGGAATATATTACTGCATAAGAAAATTTTCAATGAAAATGTAATATTATTTTGCATGTGTGTGTGTGTATATATATATAGACTGTTCCTGATTTGAGCTCTTTACATTATTTTCACTTCACCTCTTGCAAGCTTTCCAGTTCTACATTTAAAGCCTCTGGCAACACATCGTGGGCAAATACATTAATATTATCCTCACAAACAGAAGCAGAGCAGTCTACACAATTGCATGGCAGATGTGTAAAGAGATCTTTTTGCTCTGATGTTTAATTTTCAGAAATAACATTTTTCATCACTTGTATGTTTGAATAAAATAGCTGATTCTGCTATTTTTGGGGGAGAAGTGATTAGCCCAACATCTATTTTGATGCAAATTATAAACTAGTGGGAAAATAACCCACTCAGAATGACAAACAAAGAAAATATTTATCTGAAGTTACTTGAAGAAGCCCAGATAAAGACAACAATTTGCTTGAAAATGAATGGGAGGACAGAAGTCCAAGTAATGAAAATCTACTTTCTGTGGGACTTAATAGAGTCTGAATCATTTATTGTCCCAGAACATACAGTAGTTAATAATAGTTAACCACAGATGAAAAGTCACATAGCATTGAGGCTGAATCATGGCAGACAGTAAACAAGTGATAAAACTTGGTCTATTTCTTCTAGTCAGGTCACGGTTTGTCATCATTTTTCTACAGATTAATTTTGCAAGATGGAACTTTTGGCACATCAGATAATTTTTTTAAAAATCCGATACTGCAGATTTAAGATGAAGTTTGGGTGGAATATTATTCATCTCCAGTCTGTTCCCTATACATGATTACTTTGTAGCTTAAATTTATCATGTTTCTCTTCTTGGAAAAATGTTCTACATGAATTTAGTTGGCATTATTTCACTTGAAACTGCTTAAATTACAAGAACTATGTTGCATGAAAGAGAGGATATAAAAATACATCCACAAACCTCTGTAGTTAATCTAAAGTTATTTTGTATTTGGTTATTTTTGTTTGATTGTTTTAACACTTATTAATATTAATATATTTAGAAACTATTCTACTTTCAAAATTAAGGTGTTAGCACAATGGTATGGAGAAGTAGAAAGCACATAAATATTAGAGATGGATGAACTACTGTTAGAGAAAGATGAACTTTTCTGAAAGGTTTTGATGAAACCACAAAAGTTTTGGGGCTAAATCCTGAGCAAAGTTCAGCACATCTCAAGATTGAGTCTAAATCTTTATTCTAAATCTTTGTAAGTCTTCCTGCTGTAACAGGATTAGGGGCAGGGGTATTGTAAAATGGGACCCTACCCCATCCTAAGTTATCTCAGTGGCACAAGAAGCAATCCGTCTCTAGCGTTACCCGGAGGAACAGGCTGAGTGGGGTTCCCCGCCTGTGGGACAGACACTAGTAACTCTAGGGCACTTCCTTATCCCTGATCTATCTATCTGTCTACACCAACAGGGCCTTGCCTACTTGGTGCCCAGAACACTCTGGGATTGGGTTGCAGACTGCAACCCAATTAACCTTCCTCTTGCAGGACACCACAGCTACTCGTGAGACCCCAGAACTGAGCCTGAACAATGGAGACTATGGCGAAGGAGCTTGCAAATCACTTCACCCTCTTTTCATTGGGGGGAAAGAATTCAGGAGCTGGCTGTGTTTGCATAGACATGCTTGCTTTGCCTAGGTGTGCAGCAGATGGAGCTGCTTTGCCTAAATGATCAATTTTGGCTGGTTTTGAGTTGCACACTGCTCTAACATTTGAACTCAGGGGCAATGAAATGTTCACCTTATTGTACGAGTAAAGGGCAGCAGAACTGGACTTAGCATGCCCTGATTGAGGGGGTCACCCTAAACTAACCTGACTATCTAGGCAGGGGGGTCGGGATGCCAAATCCCAGTGAAGATGAGAGTGGGTACAATGTTCCTACCTGGTGGTATGGACTTTGCCCAGAGATCCTAGACACTAGGAACTACCCCTCTCCAGCATTTAATGGCAGAACTCATTAGACTTAATTGGTGGTTTCTAGAGCATGTCTTTGAGCTAAGCCATAGACCTTGTGTGGGGACAGTGAAAGACAACACAGAGACTGCACTGGCTGTGAGGTTCCCACTACCTGCTGAAATCACTGAGAGCTGGGTTAAATGGTGGAACCTCAAAACATGATGTCGTGGAAGCAGGCAAACAGCAGCAGCTGTGAGCCAGTTGCAGAGGTGGCAGAAGAGGCATTGCTCAACACCCTCCGCCCCACCAGGGGTGGGAGGTGAACCCCATGAATGCACCTCTGAATTCTGGGTCTAACTCAGGACAGCCAACTGTGAGTGGGGTGCAGTGGAGGGAGAGAGAGTGAAGTGTTAAAGAGACATTAATTCATTGGATTTTCTCACCACAAGGTGGGGAAACTAAGACAAAAGAAACTGCTCTATGCACTGTGGGTTCGGGTTCACTTATGGTCACATGTTTTTGAATGTGGTTGTGGTGTTTTCCCAGATTAATTCTGGGTCCCTTCTTCCCTTTTAATAAATGTGTTCTTTTGTTATACACAGACTCACTGCCTGCAAGTGGGGAAATACTGCCTCTCAGAGGCACCCAGGAGCACTGTTAGTTTCCACAGCTTACTGGGTGGGGGCTGGAGCCAGTTTTGTTTTGTACTGTTAAGAGGAACCCCCAGATATTGAACCCAGCCCTTGTTGCTGACTCCACCTGGCAGAAGGGTTATACATATGAAAAAAACCACACTTCAAAGAGGAGCAGTCTCTTCTCTGGGGTAGTGGTTTGATAGTTCCAGAAGGGGCGTGTGAGGAGAATAATGCCCCACCCAAGGGGTGATGGCATCACTTGGAGTTCCACAAACATTATCACAGCAGGGTCCAGCCTCCCTCCTTCTGTTCTCTATTTGTGAAAGTCCCAAATCTTCCCTTACAAAAGAGATCCTGGCTCAAAAGAGTAGGTTCTTCCCCAGCAGGCTTCAGTGAATGAAGAAGACCCACCTCCCAAGTGGATGAACACACTGGCCACGTACTCACCAGAGGGAGCAGCCCACTCACCCTCCAGCCCCATAGTCCAGGGTCAACTAAAAAGGAGAGAAAAAAATAAAAGATCATCATCATCATCATCATCATCCTATGAGCTCTGGACTGTGAGGTGGGGCCACCTTTGTCCAAGGCTGTGCACAGCTCACACAGGTCCCTGATTCAGGACAGGACTGAAAAGGCCTCTGCAGAACCAGCTGAAGTTACCCCACAGGACTTGCCACCTTCTCCCTGGAGTCAGGCTTCTAGGCACTCCCCCAGGCTGGTGCAAGTTACAGCTCCCTGCACGGCTGGTCTCAGGGCAGTATGGGGTGGGAGTGTTACAGGGCTCCCACAACTCATACCCTGCCCTGCTGGTTCTTTCACCTTTTCACAGTGGCTTTTCTGCTCTCCTCACTGACGCTCCCCTTCCCTTCCCCTCCCCGCCCTCCGTTGCTCTCTCTTACATGTGTTACTGGTTTGCTCAGCTCCTCTCCGGCCTCCAGGACTGCTCTTCTCCTCCAGGCTTCCAACCACAGCTCCTCACCCCGCTTGAGGCTGCTCTCTCTGTCTCTTCTTCCCCCAGCATGCACAAAGCTAGGATCTGAGCTTGGGATCCCTGATGGGCCTAGCTGCCTGGTCAATCATACTAACTTGGGGTGCTGGCTACTTCCCAAAGGCCCTGGTCTGAAGCTCTGTGAATGGCCAGAGTCCCTGTCAGTACCAGGATCCTGGCTCCGCTTTGACTCTTCCCCTTTCTCCTGGTATTGGGAGAGGGCCAACCAAAAAACCCCATGTAAGGGGCAAACAGTCCTCTTACATTGCCCTTGCCTCTAGATAGTTCCTCCTAAAAAACCCTAACCTAGTTCCATTTGTCCACCCAGATGTCTTATCCACCTCTCATCATCCAAGTGCTGATAATAACTGATAGTAAGGAGGACAGTCCTTCTTTTGACATATTTGTCCTCTGTCCTCCTTGCATAATCGAGGAAGACGATTAAACATCCTCCCTTACACACTTTGGGTTTTGTAATTTAGAAAATGATTAATAAAACTTCAAAATATAATCAACCCCCCACTGAAGGTGGCTAAAGCCCCTCTCTTATTGGAGGTAGGACCCTGACTTCTTCTATGAATAGTGCCTAGTGTTTCCTCTCTGCTCCAGTGAGGGAACAGGCCTTTTTTTTCTAGCTCAGGCGTGTCTGGCTAGGCCTTCTCTCTCTCCCCAGGTCAGGATCACACTGACTCTAGGTTTCTCTCTCATTCCCCAGCCCCTCCCGCTCTGGGAACAGACATTGTCTTCTCTCCTATCACCCCTCCAGGAACCTTGCTCATTGGCCCTAGGCTGTAAGGGCTTCCAGTCCATTCTATCTCCATCCTTATGTTCAACCCGGCTGGGTCAATTGTGCTAGGGTGACCACCACACCTGAGCTCCCTGAGATTGCTGGGCAGTGCCAGTGACCCACATTACTTGAGCTCCCCAAGAGGGCTGCAAGAGCTGGAAGTTCCACATATACAAACTTGGGGGACGATGTCAGTTTTATAACACTATATATACACTATATTTTGTACTTCAGGATGTGGTAACACTGCTCACAATCTCCACCCATCTGATGTGGTTCCTTCCAGTATTTCTCACGATCCCATCATTCCATGAAACTTGTTCTTGCCACAAGTAACGGGAAGGACTGTTACATGTAAAAATTATGATTATTACAGGAATCACCATGCCAAAAAGAAAAAGTAGGTTTCTCAGCCACCTGGCAAGAAGAATTTAAATTCATTAAAAGAAGCAGGAAAGGAGATAAAACTATGTATTTTGCAGCTGCTGTAAGTGTGACACGGGTGTTTCAGTTTGTGGTAAAAGTAATATAATACATCACTCTGAAACTGCCAAATATAAATCAAATGCACCAGATGTTACAAAATGTTCAAAGTTTTTTCCAAATTTCATATGCCTTGACGACAGAGTTACTTCGGCAGAACTTACCAAAACACTGCATGCTTTTAAACACCACCATTCTGACTGAAGTGCGGATTACACAGTAAGAGTTAATAGAACCATTTTCAGGGATTCTGAAATTGCCAAAAGTGTATCCTGTGGAAAATGTGCTAGCCCCCTATTCTCTTTCTAAGCATACAGATTGTCCTAAATAGAATGACATTTATTATTATTCAATAGCCACTGCTGCCTCCAGCAAACCTTCCATGAAATTCTTCCCATTTGTTCTAAGGTATTTCCATTGTGTTACAAGCATTCTATATTGCTTGTTAGATTTTTACGAAGACTGTCATGAAACTTCTCAACCAATCACTACCAATAAGATTGATGGATTTGGTCTAAAATTATTGACTGTGTCAGTATACACAGGGGACAATGAGAATGTTAATTATTCTAAATTTAACAGTGTTTTCCAAAAACTGAAACAGAAACAGGGACTGAACCAGAAACACTGCTGCCAATTGTTTAGCCCATGTCATACCCAGATTTAGTGAGACCTTCAAAACATCTAGTTTTAAAAGTTTACAGCCATTTCAGCATTCACTCACTGGGAGTTCAACAGCTTAAAGAGTTTTGCAAATTTGCCAGGGCAGAATACAGTAAAATTCTATGTCACATAGTCACACGTTGGCTGTCACCTGACCATCTGGCAATGTGTTGGAAAGGGCTTATAAATTATTTCCAATCTTTAGGGGAAGACGAGTGCCCTAAAGTAATATGGGATAGTTTTGGAGATGAAGGAAACAAGAATGAATTTGTTGAATTATACTGTTGATTCTTGAGCTATGGTCTAAAAATATTTGTAAACAGTATTGGCGCTCCAGAGTCAAACTTGTTCACAGTAACATCATTGTTCAAATTGCTGTCCAATCTAGACAAGAAACTAGAATGCAGAATAAATTACAAAAGTTATGGTTATATTGTGAGTTCCATACTGAAGAATCTTAGTGAAAATGAATAAAGAAAGCGTGAACCAGATTTTCTGCTTTTTTATCAGTGAGCTCAAATGTATTTACAAAACAGATATGACCTTACTGAAAATAATGTGCAAAAGAAACTTCCTGTCTTATCATTGGCAAAGGAGTGGCCTTTTGAAGAATTAATAGAAGCTTTTGAAGCATGCAAAATTGATACATTTATTGACATGGACAAGTTAGATGAAGAATTTTATAAAATCAAAGAAGTCATTTCGTCTACTGAATTTCAAGACTGCACAAGTGTTGAAGAGAAATACCTCAAGATTTTCAAGATGATAAATCCAAGTGGAAGCAGAAACTTCAAGAATTTGGAAAAAATAGGTTCTTACATATTTTCCATTTAATGTAGCAATACATATACTGAAATAGTATTTTCATTAATGAATTCCACATGGCAAGATGGAAGAAATTGATTGGAAATGGCACAGTAAAAGCCAAACTACAGATTAGCTGCAGTTTTGAAAATGCTGAGTACAAGGACATGTTTCAAGAATTCCTCAACAATAAGAAGCTGCTAGAGGCTCCCAGGCAGGGAAAAAATACAAGATGCAGACAATCCATTAAGGTTTGTGCATGCTTTCTATGAAACATTTAGTTAAGTTTTGTCCTCATTTTTAGAAACTGTCAGAAGGACTTGTCCTCATTTTTCAGTTACCTGTGATGGAGTGTCCACCCCACACAAGGCATGAAGGGGTAGATTAGGCCATTTAACCTTAGGCTGCACCTTGAGGAAATTCAGGGAGCACTACAGCCTAACTGCCTGATGAAGTCCAGCTGAGGGAGGAGCTGGGTGGGATCTATAAAGAGAAGTTGGTAGGCTGTTGGGACTTGTAGTCATACTCCCTGATACGAAGGGGAAGAGCAGGGAGCTGTATGGACAGTGTAGGAAGAAGCCCAGGGAAGGAGCAGTAGAGCCTGGGAGAGTAAAAGCCCAGAGATGCTGAGTTGAAAGTCCCTGGACTAGAATCCGGTGTAGAAAGTGGACCCAGGTTCCCCTACACTTCACTGCTGCAGTGACGCACAAGGGATAGCCCATTTGGGGATGGCTGGAAGCAGTCTGGAAGCAGACTTTTATGATGCCCCAGAAGGGGGAAGAACTTCAATGTGACTTAGTCAGAGGGCTAAGCCATGAAGAGGAAACTGCTGCAGCTCCTGGCACACAAGAGGCCATGGAATAGGTGAGGGGAGCAATGTGCTAAATAACTGCAGCAAGGTGTGGCAGAGCTAATTCTACAGATGAGCCACAAGGAGGCACTGCCGAGCAATGAGTAGAGCGCCCCATCGCAGCCGCCTTGCCTACTCATTGGTAAGATATTCAGAGAGTGCTTTACAGATGTGACAAGCTTAGCACATTTCCTGGTGGTGCAGCCAAGCAAGGCATTCTCTTTTGGCTTGACTAGAAGAACAACTGAGCAAGGGGCCTGGGTAAAATCTTGGCTGTGGTAATTGTGCAGCACTCTGACAAGCTGGTATGAAGCTACATGTACTGGATGATAATTTGGTGGGTTGTTCCTTTTAAGTATTTACAATGGGAAGGTAAAAGGTGTTCCACTGAGGGATATTCATCTATGAAAGAGCCCTGATATTGTAACTCTTGAAGTGGGAAGTTGGGATCTTCTTTTTTTACTTCCCCAGAGTTCTGTGGAGGAATTTTGCATCAGTATTTGAGTTTAATACCCCTACAAATGAAACACGTCAAATTTACCTTCAGGTTTGAATGCACAAACCCTCCTCCTCTACCTGTTCGTTCTAATTACTAGCCAGTAAACTCATTACTCTCTCACTTTGCTACTCATTTTTCAGCAGCAGGCAAGGTTTGCACTCCTTGTTAAAGCAACCTGCAAAAGCCACTGATGTGGACTTGCTATCAAACCTTAGGAGGTTTATTCTTATTCAGAGAACTTATTCTCTTGTTGCTAGGAGATTGCTGCGAGTTTTTTCCCCCAACCACAGAATAAACAGGAGCAGAATAAGCAGGGTACCAAAGACAGACCCTACATCCCATGCTCTTGTAGCTGCTTCCTACACACTTTTATGGCTGCATATCTTTAATTCTGTGATGATTTTTCTAAATGTAATCAGTGCACCAAGAAATCATGGGTGGGGTTTTTAAAAGCACTGAGCATTTGCCTAATTGTTCCCATTGAAATCAGTGGGAGGTGTGCCATTGACTATAATGGAAGCAACACTCAACAAACTTTGAGCACTTGTGAAAATCTCACCCTATGATGGGTGCATATTTGATAAACGATGGGCGTGCTGGGTACAGACTGTAAGTAAGTGGTGCTGGACAGATGTATTATGTTGATGATGGTTGGAGTACCGTGCTGGGGGGTACTCTGGCGTACTGGGCGGAGAGTACTGTTTTGGGTTGTAATTGGAGAGTTATGTTGGGGCACTAGTCCAAGTTTTTAAAAATATGGATGCTTTAAAAGAACATTTCTGCTGAATGGCAGCCTATTTCCTGAAAGTGATTATATGAGCTGACCTACAATTTATATTCTGCCTTCAAGAAATTATGTATTATTTAACCTTTGGTGTAAATTAAGCTGCAAATAAATCACTCAGTACAGTCTAGTTTACATGTGAGTTGTTGATGGATTCAGGCCCTTTCAGGCAGATTTCAAGTACAATAGGTATATGAAGGAAATATTGAGTAGTTAGTACCACCCATACATTCCAGTCCAATGTGCTTGATGAACGTTTAATGCTATGGCCAAGTATAGTAATTCCTGTGCAAACATATCTTATTGCTGTATAATAATGGCCTGTATAAGGTGCTGATAGATTTTAGAATGGAGAGAGACAAATTAACCAAATTTAGAACTGATCCTGAAGGCTTCTGTCATCTGCTAGCAAACTTTAAGCTGCCCGTAAAGAAGTCACAGAAGAGAAGGAACAAGATCTAGAGGATATTTATTTTTTGCTGACATCCAAGTCTGTCAAGTAGGAAATATGATGAGCCAGCCAGGATATCTAGCAGAGACACCTATAAAGAAATGTAGGCCTTACAAAGAAATAGATACAGAAACATTTCGGTATTTTGTCAGTTTGTCTAATCTGGGAAAGATTCCAACGCCAAGAATTGGGGCTGAAAACATACACTGAAAACTTGTTGTGAAACTAAGGAGGAAACCTTACTGAATTGAGTTTAATACTTTGGGGTCCATTGTACTAAAAATGCAATTGTTTGTGTTATTGTGACATTGTATGTTAGTTCTCTAGGAGGAGGGGGATGCTAATGTAACTCTGCCATTTACCAGCCCTTTGAAGCCATCCCATTGGAGAAGTTTGCCTATATCAGTTCAAACTGGATTCCCGAGGGACCAACAGATGACGAAAGGATTTTTGACTAAATAGCCAGGTTTTAAACAGGCTCGGGACTTTTGTCCTGATCCAGCAAACAGCCAGGACCTCCTGTCTGTGGAGGGCCCCAGACCTGAAAGAAGGGTTGGAAGGACTGACACTGACAAGAGCCCTCATGGAGATGGGAAGCTGATCTCTAGTAAGCTTAATAGCATGTGTTTAGGTTATTTTACTGTTTAATATGTTTTCTCTGTAATGCTTTTACCTTACAAATAAAAAATGCTTTGCTTAGAAAGAACTTTTGGTAACTTATAACAATGGGCAGTTACACCCTGTCTCTGAGGAGAGAAAGAAAGCAGGCCAATTTTAGGCGGACGGTCTTTTCTTGGGAATAACACAGTGAAGGCAGGGAACTGCTCAGCCTGGCAATACACCAGTCAAGAGCGAAAGAGATGCACAGGTCTCCACCCAAGAAAGGCAATGGCTATGGAACCGGAAGCCTGAGAGTGTGTGCCCTTGCTGAACAACTCAGGGGAAATACAGGTGTGTAATAGTCCTGAACTCTGACATATATGGTAGCAGTGTTTTCTGGGATTGGTAAGAGTGTGAATTGCAAAAGGGCCAACAGCAGTGAAAACAAGTACTGTAGAAGGGAAAAGCGCACAGGAAAGTCTCAATAGCCTTTTCTGGAAAGGGATGGTGAAGAGCGGGACTAGGGAAAATGAATTATAAACAGGTGAAGAAAAATCAGCTGGTTGAGTTATGCAGAGAAAGGCAGCTCATGACAGAGACTGGGATGTGGGTAGTTGTGTCCAGTGGTTGGAGCAGAAACAAGTAGCCAGGAATAGGAGCTCAGGATCTGAACTGGAGTCAGAAGCCAAATGCCAGAGCCAAGGGTCACAGCCAAAGCCTGGAATTGGAGCCGAAGGTCAGAGCTTGGTTACCTGGAGTGAGGCAAAGCTGGGTCCAAGGCAGGAACAGGGCTGGGTCCAAGGCAGGGAAGAAGTGGGACTGGAACAAGGAGGAACTACCACTAAACCACAGGCAAGCTGCACTCATTAGCTTGCCCAGAGACTGGCTTTTCTGTAGGTCCTGATTCCTGACAGTTCAACAGTTAGGGCGGAGAGGTTGCAGCCGGAGAGGGACAAAGAGCACCTGGAAACTCAGCAGCTTGCAGGCCAGGGGCAAGAGGGAGCAGAGTGGGATCAGCAGCAGTAAGAGAGAATAGAAAGGAGGAGGAGAAGAACCATTATCAGCTCAAGATGGAGAGACTGCCAGACAAGCGTGGGGGAGAATTCAACACAAAATATTGTTTCCCATTTTTAATATGCAATCAGACCCCTTCTCCATACCCTTTGTGGCCATTAAAACAATATTCAAAGAAATCAGCTTGCCCTTCCTCATCCTGCATCTGTATTATCCTTACTCATTGTGTTACTTCTAAAATTAGATCATGAACTCACTGAAGCAGGAACTACATGAAGGGCTGAGCACATTTTGAGACACATTAAAAATAATAATCTCTACAGATTTATCTGCCCTTAAAGAAGTCACAGAAGACAAGCAACAAGATGTAAAGGAGCTTTTGGCATCTCTGTGGAAGAACTCTTATGAGAAGTGACCTTCTTTGTTAATAAAGTGAAATCTCAGAAGAAGTTCCAGTGGTTTATTCTGTCTTTCTTTCTCCACTTTGGACCCATATGAACAAACAAAAAAAGAATTAATCTACCTCCCACCTAAAAAGATAAAATCTACTAAGCCCCTAAGACTTCCAATAAAGCTTCTGTTTGCCTAGACTAGTAAGAAAAAAACTTTTTTATTAAGTAAGTACACAAACATGGGCGCACACACACACGCACACACCCCTACCCTGTTGGAATGGAGGACAATTAGTATAATAGTTCTAGTCAAGTAAAATAGGAAAAACTATTAAAAATGTAATCATGCCACAGTTAAGCAGCAGGAAACTTTTGAGACTGTCATCTCTAAGTCTCCACTAGGACTATGCCTACACTGGGCTCTCGACACATGTCCAGGCACACAGTTGTGCCATAACCCCACTATGGTCCACACTCAAACTCCTGAAACAGGGGTGTCTCAGGGTAAGTAGATGCTATAATAATAACTAGCTGACCTGAGGGATATGGATAGGTGTATGCGTTAGGTGTGGCACAGCCCTGCACCTGGCCCACCTTGCAGTGTGGATGGGGATAAGGGGAAAGTACCAGGTCTTGAAGTTCAGTCGCCCTCCACTCACACAATGCACTCTACCCATTTCTTCCTGACACACAATTTGTAAAGGTCCCTTTGCGCCTGCATGCAACAGGAGTAGTCTGTCGCACTGACAACATCTTACCAGCATTCTCCTGCCATGTGGAAAGTTCAGTAATACTGGTGGAAACAGCTCAGCTCCAAGAGCAGCTAGCTGACCCATGGAGTGTACACGTGTTTTAATGTCTGGGCAAAGCACAGCATCCTGCATGATTTTGGTAGGAGCAGCCAGGACATCCACCTGTACTGTGACATGGCAAACAAGCTGGATCAGGCATTTACCAGATACCTGTTCAGTGAAGGGAATGGATGAAGCACCTGAGGTGCCTGTACAGGAAGGCCCATGACTGCAACACTCAGTCCAGGAGGGCTCATGCCACCGTGACCTTTCTTCTGTGAATTGAACGGTCTGCTGTAAAGGGTCCCCAGCATTTATGGCTCACAGTGTGTTGCTAAACCCAGCCAGGCTTATTGTCCAACAGGACAGTGAGCGACTGTGATGGCAAAGAGGCAGTGGAGAACATCGCAGACCCTGAGAACTCGTGGAAGGCAAGGAAGAGGTGACTCTGCACCTATACCCAGAGGTCCTGTTGAAGAAGACCTCAATGAAACCCCGAGGGAGGGGCCAGCACCTCAATAGGGACCAGAACCCAGGCTGGTAAGTTAGAATGGCTCTCCTCCCTTTGTTGTGGCTGTAAATGTCAACTTTTTAAATGCAGGGAATTTGAATTTATGTGCAGATTTTTTTCTCTCTGGATTATAGGCCATGCACTGCTGTGTGTGTGAGCAGTGCGGGGTTGAAGCCACACCATTGTCACGTCCCATCCCCATATGAACCTCCTCCAGCTTTCCCCCCTCTGACCAGCCCCTCCTATGCCCAACCCCAAAATGGTCTTCCAGTAAGAAAGATTCCTCAAACCTTAATTTTACTTATATCTGAAGAACCACAATTATGGGGTATGTGGCTTGCCTGGACGACCACATTCTGTCAACATTTTGGAAAGTAAAACTCAGCGTGCTCCTGAGTCTGTCCATTTCTTGGCCACCTATTAGGCAGTGAGTGTCGGGAGGGGGTAGGAAGAGGGCAGGGAATTTGAAGTTTAGTCCTGCTGTGGGAAGAGAACACAGTTCAGCACCTCTTCAAAGCTCTCTGAAGGAAAGGTTTCCACAGTACTGCTGGGTCACAGGAAAGTTAGTAAAGTTTTAGTCTCTCCCTGCTTTTCCTTTTCCTTCCCAGCACACAGGCAGGCTTTCGGGGCCATGCAGAAAAGGCGGGTAACCGTCAAGTCTCATGGGAGAACAGAAAACAGTACATTATGCCTTTGTAGTTGTCTGAGGGAAAGTTTTGCAGTGCTATGCCAGGCCCCAGGACAGTTAGTAAAGTTGCAGTGTCTCTCTCCTTTCCTGTTCATTTTACAGCCATCAGTCAGGCACAATGGCAGGGCTTTCAAGGATGGGCAGGGCATGGTGGGGAGCTTCTGTGGTTCAGATCTCCTTTGGATGAAAGCTCTCCATCCTAGATCAGAATTATATTGATCCCCTATTCTAATTTTCTCCCAATCCTCAAAACCTAATTGAGCAAATTTTGTCATTTAACATGAACTCCAGAACACTGGGAGTGAAAACCTGTTTGAGCAGCCATTGTAGTGCACCAAACCCTTCCATTCAGTAATATGTACGGGAGTCACCATTCTCATAAACATCTCCCTGGCATAGATTGCAGGATCCCCACCAAAGGACCAAAAAGCCACTTCCTTTTTCCATTCAAGTTTGTGAAATACTGCTATGGCCTTCAAAGGTGGATCAGCCTTACAGGGACAAAAAATGCAACTGGTCACAGCTCTGGGAAGGAATTCCCCTCCAACAGCGCCAATAACACACCAGAAAGCAGTCTTTGAGAGTTCCAGTGTGATGCAAAGGACTCTGGCATATGGCCCCTGATGAGGTAGCAGTAACCGAATGAACCTAGAGCAAAAGTATAGAAGTTGGTCGACGCGTGTGGACAGTGTTCTGCATGTGTCCAGCAAAATGTAGATTCTCTGGGTGGGTTTGGTTGGAACAATCCAATATTCAGGTATGCACATTAGTGTAGACATAGCTTAGACGTGATGTGTCACCTTACCGAGGTTGGGAATGGCAGCAGAATATACATGGCGCCAGTGAACTCGTGGCAGGAGCAGTGAGTTCTGTGCACTTCAAGAAGGGAGATCTGGACTTATTCATCACCACTTCCCCTCTCTGGAATAGCTGGAATAGGGGGTAAAATCTCAGCTAGGTTGGTAAGAGGAACAGTGGGTCTAAGTTCTTCAGGAAGGGATGCATGGCTATATAGACATCCTCCTCCTGCTCTCAGGAAGTGCTGGGCAGAACCATATGTGAATCAAAACAGCAGCACCTTAACACTATTATTAGTAGTAGTATTCATTAAACCAGACCTCAAGTCTTCCTTCTAGGGGCTGGACTTTTAACAAAATTCATTCTTGCCTATCTGTGAGTAGCAGATATTAAACCAGTTGTGATTAATCCATACAAGGAGTTTCCAGCTGATGGATCAGATGCTGTCGATGCTTCCCACAAGGTGCTGAGCATTCTCAACTCTAACTGAACTCAGTGGGAGGGGAGGACGTCAGCCACTTGCAGAATCAGGCCTTCATAGCTAAATAGCAATAAACAACATTTTTAAAAAGTTTAGATTTTATCTGGAATTCCATAGCTGTGCAGCATCAGATTGGATGGGTTTTGAAATGCTCTGGACGCTCATCCAGGCGGAGAGCAAAACTGAATATGTGACAGCTGCATCTCAGGTTTGTCAGGTTGTCCAGAGCAGATTGCAGATAAAAAGTCTCAAACTAGGCAAAAAATAAAAAAAGGATGGATGTAGGAAAGTCATCTGCTAGGTCTTCTATCAAAGGCTTTTAGAACAGATTGCACACTGATACTCTGCCATGGTTTTGCTGTTTTAAGAAGCTGTGCTATCTTAGAACACCGTAATACTTCTTTTAAAAAATGAAATAAGCTTCCAGCTATGCAAGTAAGCCTAAAACATACCCTTGATGTCGGTATCTGCCAAGGAGTGGAGTGCTGTGAATTCTTCCCAGTGGGTAAGCTGAACATGGGTGCAGAGGCAATTTGACAGAGCTGAGCCTGTTGATTACATACACTAAGGCCTGGGCTACAGGAAATTAGGTCGGTATTATGACCTTGCTTATAGAGAGTGGCAGCAAATCATGATAGTTCTCCTCCTTTACTTGAATTAACTGTGAATGAGAAATTTGACCCTCCTTTACATCTTAATGTGGTGCTCCCCAGCAGTACACAGGGTTATAAGGCACTTCACCACCACCTGCCAATAGTGTGAACCAGTCTTGTGTGTACCTGCTATGGATCAGCTCCCTGAAACCACCAGGCTCTGACAGCACAAGCCCTGCCTTCCAGGCCCTGGCAGACCTTGCTTGTTCTGGTACACACCAACTTCTGCATAAACAGAGCATTCCCTGCAGTGTCCAGCCCCCTTTATTTCAAGTCTGCTCTTCCTAAAGGAACAGTACACACCCGCTTGTAAGATTCAATTCAGGACCAGCATTTTGCTTAACCCAATGGCCCTGAGATATATCTATAATGAAAACAAGAATATGTTTATTATCAAAGACTAGAGGTTAAAGTAATAGTGAGTAAAATTTTTGGAAACAAATGATTATATATTTTAAAAGATCATAACATGCTTTCTAGGGACTGAACTTAGCTTAGAAGTTACTCTCTTGTCTAAAGAAGCTTATCTCACCAAAGTTCTCTCCAGCATTTTCAACCAAGCCTGGCTGAGACCCCTTTTTCATGAAGCAAGATTGCTGTCCATTTACTTTCTCAGTGAAGGATACCCAGGCATCTCTTCTTCCCTCCGCCCCAGATACATTTCAGCAAACCTTTGATGTACCGTCCTCCCTCCCTGCTGCTTTTCTCTTTCTGTTAGTTTCTTTCTGAGGTCCACATAATCCTTCACCTGCATTCTGTTCAGAGTGATAAGTGACCCATGTGGACAAGACAATACTCAATTTGCATGTAAACTAATAGATGGATAAACATCTCGTCTGACGGAAAACATGGTTTTTACCTTTGCTCATGACACATACCTTGATACAGACTTCAAGAATATATTTTCTGTATATGCACGTACTCCTTACACAACATCAATATATGCATTTCACAATGATATTGATGACCAGCTTGACACCAGCTTTCATTTGAGACCTCATGTGACATTCTCTGGTGAGCTGGAATATATATAGCAGACTCAAGAGATTCCTGTAACGTCTCTGCCCTTCCTGGCCAGCTGGCATTAAGAGGTTCTTGGGTCACACTTACTAAAAGCCTTTCAAAAGACCATTAAATATGTAGATAGCCAATTTGCTCTTCAAAGTCCCAAAAAAAGCACACACAACTTATTTCATAATAATATGGAATAAATTAGCTGTTTAGGTACTTACATGGCTCCCATCATAGTACCTGTGAGATTGAAGAACACTATAGCATTTAACACTGTAGCTTTTAATTTCAGAAAGGGGAACCACACAAAAATCAGGAAGTTAGTGAAACAGAAATTAAAAGGTACAGTACCAAAAGTAAAATCCCTGCAAGCTGCATGGAAACTTTTTAAAGACACCATAATAGAGGCTCAACTTAAATGTATACCCCAAATTAAAAAACATAGTAAGAGAACCAAAAAATAGCCACCGTGGCTAAACAACAAAGTAACAGAAGCAGTGCAAAGCAAAAAGGCAAACTTTAAAAAGTGGAAGTTAAATCCTAGTGAGGAAAATAGAAAGGAGCATAAACTGGCAAATCAAGTGTAAAGATATAATTAGGAAGGCCATAAAAGAATTTGAAGAAAGAGTTAGCCAAAGATTCAGAAAGTTATAGCAAAAACATTTTTAAGTATATCAGAAGCAGGAAGCCTGCTAAACAATCAGTGGGGCCACTGGACAATCGAGATGCTAAAGGAGCACTAATGGAGGATAAGGCCATTGCGGAGAAACTAATTATTTGCATCGGTCTTCATGGTTGAGGATGTGAGGGAGATTCCCAAACCTGAGCCATTCTTTTTAGGTGACAAATCTCAGGAACTGTCCCTGATTGAGGTGTCATTACAGGAGGTTTTAGAACAAATTGATAAACTAAACAGTAATTAGTCACCAGGACCAGATGGGGAAATTGCAGGACCACTAACTGTATTCTTTAACCTATCATTGAAATCACCTTCTGTACCAAATGACTGGAGGATAGCTAATGTGATGCCAATTTTTAAAAAGGGCTCCAGAAGTGACCCGACAATTATATGCTGGTAAGCCTGACTTCAGTACTGGGCAAACTGGTTGAAACTATAGTAAAAAAAAAATTGTCAGACACATAGATGAACATAATTTGTTGGAGAAGAGTCAACATGGTTTTTGTAAAGGGAAATCATGCCTCACCAATCAACTAGAATTCTTTGAGGGGGTCAACAAGCATGTGGATCCAGTGGATATAGTGTACTTAGATTTTCAGAAAGCTTTTGACAAGGTCCCTCATGAAAGGCTCTTAAGCAAAGTAAGCTGTCATGGGATAAGAGGGAAGGTCCTCTCTTGGATTGGCAAATGGTTAAAAGGTAGGAAACCAAAGGATAGGAATAAATGGTCAGTTTTCAGAGTGTAGAGAGGTAAATAGTGGTGTCCCCTAGGGGTCTGTACTGGGCCCAGTCCTATTCCACGTATCCATAATGATCTGGAAAAGGGGGTAAACAGTGAGAGGGCAAAATTTGCAGATGATACAAAACTACTCAAGATAGTTAAGTCCCAGGCAGACTGCGAAGAGCTACAAAAGGATCTCTCAAAACTGGGTGACTGGGCTACAAAATGGCAGATGAAATTCAATGTTGATAAATGTAAAGTAATGCACATTGGAAAACATAATCCCAACTATACATATAAAATGATGGGGTCTAAATTAGCTGTTACCACTCAAGAAAGAGATCGTTGAGTCCTTGTGGATAGTTCTCTGAAAATATCCACTCAATGTGCATTGGCAGTCAAAAAAGCTAACAGAATGTTGGGAATCATAAAGAAAGGGATAGATAATAAGACAGAAAATATCATGTTGCCTCTATATAAATCCATGTATGCCCCATCTAAAAGAAATATATTGGAATTGGAAAAGGTTCAGAAAAGGGCAACAAAAATTATTAGGAGTATGGAATGGCTGCCATATGAGGAGAGATTAATAAGACTGGGACTTTTCAACTTGGAAAAGAGATGACTAAGGGGGGATATGATTGAGGTCTATAAAATCATGACTGGTGTGGAGAAAGTAAATAAGGAAGTGTTACTTACTCCTTCTCATAATGAAAGAACTAGCAGTCACCAAATGAAATTAATAGGTGGCAGGTTTAAAACAAACAAAAAAGGAAGTATTTTTTCATGCAACACACAGTCAACCTGTGGAACTCCTTGCCAGAGGATGTTGTGAAGGCCAAGACCATAACAGGGTTCAAAAAAGAACTAGATAAATTCACGGAGGATAGGTCCATCAATGGCTATTTGCCAGGATGGACAGGAATGGTGTCCCTAGCCTCTATTTGCCAAAAGCTGGGAATGAGCGACAGGGGATGGATCACTTGATGATTACCTCTTCTGTTCATTCCCTCTGGGGCACCTGGCATTGGCCACAGTCAGAAGACAGGATACTGGGCTAGATGGACATTTGGTCTGACCCAGTATGGCCGTTCTTATGTTCTTATGTAAGAATACTAGTTTAGTTTGGTTTGGAAGATCCCACAGGAATTTAGCGATCAAAAATCCGTATCTTCCGAAGTGTTGCTTTCTTCATCAAAGAAACTTTCTTTCTTTGAAATAAGACTATTTAGAATTAGGAGAAGATTCTCTAGTTTTATTTCCAGCCTATATCTCAGATGTGGGAAAACTCAATGAGGGAAGTTTACATTCCTCGGAATATTTAACTAAAATCTTTATATTTCTTGAATTTTGAGATTTATTGGACTCTAATCTGCATTAAGATGTGGAAAATACCCTGCATTCAAGAGCTGTCCTAACCGATTTTCATCTGTATTTTTAGTACAGTTATGTATAAACTTTTAAAATAGGATTTGCAATAAGACTGAGGCTACAGGGCCTGGTACTTAGCATGAGTGTTTGATTTAGGGTTATAAGATTTAGCAAGATGTATTTTGTGACAGACAAATAAACATCAAAAGAACAGTTCATGCCTTAATAACAAAGGTTGAGGGGCTTTTGGTTTGTAACCTTGGAGCAAAACCACACTAACATATCAAAGCCATTGGGAAATGTGTTGATGCAAACAGTTTACGATAACAGTATGAACCCTAATTATGGTCACCTGGAATAACAAACATTGGCAAAGGGCCGAGATCATATCAGATATCATTCCGGATATGAGGGGGTATATGGTTAAGGTGCATAAAAGTGGGATATGCTGTAAACTGGATCATCACTTCCCACTTATGCAGCTCTCTGCTTACTATGTTTTCCTTTTTCACTTCTGATCATCTCCATAAGATTGTGAGAATGAACAATGCAGGGGATTGTTTTGCTCTACTTACTGTACCTTTTCTGTTACTGCAATTATATTTTCTTGCTCATATCGGAGTATTGAATAAAGTCTTCATGTTACCAATCTCAACTTTCATAATAATCTTATGTAGCCACCTGAATAAATAATAAAGAACCTATTATTAGCAACTTTTGCAATATGCTATCTAATTTTATCAAAGTCTAGAGCAGTTTGTTTTTTGGGGGGTACTGTTTTTTCTGGAGGCTTTCTCTGTGTCGCCACATGTCTGCATATGTCTACATAGGTTATAGCTACTAAAACTAAAAGGGCCAAACAAACCACTTTCATCACTAAAACAAAACCACTAAAAAGTGGTAAAAACCACTTTCACCACTAAAACAAACCTACTAAAACTAAAAGGGCCAAACAAACCACTTTTCACCACTTTCTGGAGGCTTTCTCTGTGTCTGCATATGTGCACGCACATACATTTTAAATACTTTGCTGGATTCTCTTTTTCACTAACAAAAAAGCTGTATTGAACATAACAAAATGACAATTTGTGTACGTATCTGTGTACTAAACAGCTAACTCTGGGGGGATGTAAACATGTCTACGCTGTGTAATCCCCTGCAGTATATACTGTACTTTAAAGGTTATAGCTACTAAAACTAAAAGGGCTAAACAAACCACTTTCACCTTTCTTTCCTACTGTACAGTACGTTTATCACAGGAGTTCATACTTCTACACATATAGAACTCCATTTACGGTATGTCTGAGATTTTCATTGCTTTACATTGCTAGATTATATGAAATGATTACTGCTGCGCAATAACCTATGTCTTTGGAAGTGTATCATCTGTTTCCATCTGGATTCATTTCTGAGAGAATATTATTTTAAGCAATACTTTTAAGGAATATATTGGCCTCAAAATGACAAGGAAGTGAACAATTCCACTCTTTCAAAGATGGAGATATCTTTGCTACCCCCAAAAGCTCAATGTAATCTCTAAGCGACATGGTGCAATGGAAGAGAAGGGCATTCCCTTGCTGGTCAACTCTTTCTTGCTGAGAAAATTGAAATTCAATATTTCATACTTTCCTAACATCACTTTGCATTCAAGGCAACCCACTCCTTCTGTGTGGAAGAAGAGAAACCTTTTTGTATGGATATGTGCTGTCAAGTAAATGCTAATGTTATCCAAAATAATGGGCAGGACAGGCTTCTGATAGAAGAAACACTAATCAAA